>NC_081409.1:247296001-247593501 GCF_030272615.1 Cryptomeria japonica | reverse complement strand
TCATCTCATCTACCTATGTGGCTATGGTAGCAATACTCAGAAATATGGACTGCTGAGTGTCATTTGGTGCACTATCTTCAGCATGTGTCAGGTTCACATTATTGGTAAGAACCCCAAGGTTTGGACCAATCAATTCCTACTTATTGATGGTTGGTGGTTCACCAAGTTGTCTAAACTTATCTAAAAACTTGCCCTTTCCCTACCCAACATGTTTAGGAGAATCGATGTAGTCAACATCATCCAACAAATGGAACTCTGGAAATAATTGTTTGCATAAATAAAGAGGCAACTCATCCTTTTTGGGCCACTTATGATGAGTGGCCAATCATCTAGGATAGATAAAAGGTGCGACTAGTACATTTGTGCACCTGGTAGGCATATATCCATTCACACTACCAAAGGCCTAATAATGAGGAAATATAGTTTTCACATCAATTGTAGAGACCTTATCATTGACTGTGTCCCATTTCACTGCACCATGAATACTATGTGAAAAGGATATATAGAACTCATCTGTGTTGACCTTGTCATATGGATTATAATTGTCAATGGGGTCAATCATATAAAGTAGCCCTTGTTTGATTATCTCTCCCCTTTGCTTATTTCTTTGGTCACACATTATACCCAATGTGATATTCAAATGATTTAGAGCACACGTTGTAGTGTTTGTGCTGTCTGATTTTAAAGTTGTTGTCTTCCCTCTAGAGTTATTGCGGACCTACTTGATGTCTACTCACTCCCAGTAGGATTAAAACTGGGCTCAAAACTAGTGTTATGAGAACCAGGCTCATCAGACATGATGATAGTAGGTAATGTATCTAGATATATATATGCACATGTGTGTGTATGTAGTACACATTATGTTTTTAAAAAAAAATTGTATTTGAGTGAATGCAAACAATAATTACATTTAATTTAAAATTGATATGTCTAATTTACATACATTTACATCATTTCAAACATATTTAGACATATATTTAAATTTAGATATACAAAAAAAATTTTAAGCATATAAATGCATACACTAATTAGATATTAAGATAAATAAGATAAATTTAGATATACAAAAGAAATTTAAACCCATTTGCATAGACTATTGGATCCTAAGTAGCCAAATTAAGTCAATTTAAACACATATGACCCCTTAGGACAGTATTTGGTCCTATGTGGTCAAACAAGGTCCTAAGGGGTGCATTACATACACCAAGATGCTATAAGGAGTCGTGTGTGGTTCTAAGGGGTCACACATTTGTTAGAACACATGCATGACCTTTTCGGACCACACATGACCCCTTATAGCATCTTAGGGGGATCATTACATTCAATTGGCTCATAAGGGGTGAATATGTGTCCTAAGGGGTCATGTATGGTCCTAAGGGGTCACACATGTATTCTAACACATGCATGACCCCTCAAGACACTATTGAGTCGTACATGGTCAAATTAGGTCCTAAGGGGTGCATTAGACACACTAGGATTCTATAAGGGGTCATGTGTGGTCCTAAGGGGTCACACATGTGTTACAACATATGCGTAACCCCTTAGGACCACACATGACCCCTTATAGAATCCTAGGAGGATCATTACGTTCAATTAGGTTATAACAGGTGCATATGTGTTGTATGGTGTCCTAAGGGGTCATGTATGTGTTCAAACACATGTGTGATGCCTTAGGAGTACATAAGCCCCCTTAGGACACTATTTGGTCCTACGTGATCAAATTAGGTCCTAAGGGGTGCATATGCATCGTAAGGGCTCATATGTGGTCCTAAGGGGTCACACATGTGTTATAATACATGTTTGACCCAACACATGCGTGACTCCTTAGGACTACATACAACCCCTTAGGACACAATTTGGTCCTACATGGTCAAATTAGGTCCTCAAGGGTGTATATGTGTCGTAAGGGGTCGTATGTGGTCCTAAGGGGTCACACATGTGTTAGAACATATGTGTCACCCCTTAGGACCACATAAGACCCCTAAGGACCACTTAAGACCCCTTAGGACACTATTTGGTCCTAAGTGCTCAAATTAGGTCCTAAGGGTTGCATATGTGTCGTAAGGGGTCGTATGTGGTCCTAAGGGGTCACACATGTCATATAACACATGTGTGACCCCTTAGGACCACATACGACCCCTTAGGATACTATTTGGTTCTACGTGGTCAAATTAGGTCCTAAGGGGCCATATGTGTTGTAACGGATCATATGTGGTCCTAAGGGGTCACATATGCATGACTTCTTAGGACCACATAAGACCCCTTAGGACACTATTTGGTCCTATGTGGTCAAATTAGGTCCTAAGGGTTGTATATGTGTCATAAGTGGTCGTATGTTTTCCTAAGGGGTCATGCATGTGTTAGAACAGGTGTGTCACCCCTTGTGACCACATGCGACCCCTTAGGACACTATTGGGTCCTACATGGTCAAATTAAGTCCTAAGGAGTGCATATGTGTCGTAAGGGGTCGTATGTCATCCTAATAGGTCACGCATGTGTTAGAACACATGCATGACCCCTTAGGACCACATACAACCCCTTAGGACACTATTTGGTCCTACGTGGTCAAATTAGGACCTAAGGGGTGCATATGTATCCTAAGGGGCTGTATCTAATCCTAAGGGGTCACATATGTGTTAGAACACATGTGTGAACCCTTAGGAGTACATAAGACCCCTTAGGACACTATTTGGTCCAACGTGGTCAAATTAGGTCCTAAGGGTTGCATATGTGTTGTAAGTTGTCATATTGGATCCTAAGGGGTCACTCATATGTTAGAACACGTGTGACCCCTTAGGACACTATTTAGTCATACATGGTCAAATTAGGTCCTAAGAGGTGCATATTTGTTGTAAGGGGTCGTAGGTGGTCCTAATGGGTGATGCATGTGTTAGAACACATGAGTGACCCCTTAGGACACTATTTGGTGCTACATGGTCAAATTAAGTCCTAAGTGGTTCATATGTGTCGTATGTGGTCCTAAGGGGTCATGCATGTGTTATAACACATGTGTGACCTCTGAAGACCACACACAACCCCTTAGGACACTATTTGGTCCTATGTAGGGGTGCATATGCACATCCTAAGGGGCTGTCTATGGTCCTAAGGGGTCACGCATGTGTTAGAACATATGTGTAATCCCTTAGGACACTATTTAGTCTTACGTGCTCAAATTAGGTCCTAAGGGGTGCATATGTGTCATTAGGGGTCATATGTTGTCATAAGGGGTCACACATGTGTTAGAACACATGCATGATCCCTTAGGACCACTTAAGACCCCTTAGGAAACTATTTGGTCCTATGTCGTCAAATTAGGTCCTAAGGGTTACATATATTTCATAAGGGGTTGTATGTGGTCCTAAGGGGTCACACATGTGTTAGAACACATGCATAACCCATTAGGACACTTTTGGTCCTACGTGGTCAAATTACATCGTTAGGGTTGCATGTGTCATAAGGGGTCATATGTCGTCCTAAGGGTACACGCATGTGTTAGATCACATGTGTGACCCCTTAGGACCACATATGACACCTGAGGATACTATTTGGTCCTAAGGGGTCCATATGTGTCGTAAGGGGTCGTATGTGGTCCTAAGGGGTTACGCATGTGTTAAAACACATGCATGACCCCTTAGGACATGATTTGGTCCTACATGGTCAAATTAGGTCCTAAGGGGTCCACACACATGTCTTGAGGGGTTGTATGTGGTCCTAAGGGGTGCATATGCACATTATAAGGGGTCGCGTGTGGTTCTAAGGTCTCACGCATGTGTTAGAAAATATGTGTGACCCCTTAGGACCACATATGACCCCTTAGGACACTATTTGGTTGTACGTGGTAAAATTGGATCCTAAGGGGTGCATATGTGTCGTAAGGGGTCGTATGTGGTCCTAAGGGGTCACACATGTGATACAACACATGCGTGACCCCTTAGGACCACATGAGACCCCTTAGGACACTATGTGGTCCTAAGGGTTTCATATGTGTCATAAGGGGTCGTAAGTGGTCCTAATGGGTCACGCATGTGTTAGAAAACACGCGTGACCCCTTCCAACCACATAAGACCCCCTAGGACACTATTTGGTCCTATATGGTCAAATTAGGTCCTAAGGGTTGCATATGTGTGCTAATGGGTTATATGTGGTCCTAAGGGGACACTCATGTGTGAGAACACATGCTTGACCCCTTAGGAAATACATAAGACCCCTTAGGACACTTTTGGTCCTACATGATCAAATTAGGTCCTAAGGGTTGCATATGTGTCGTAAGGGGTTGTATGTGGTCCTAAGGGGTCACACATGTATTAGAACACGTGTGACCCCTTAGGACAACATATGACCCCTTAGGACATGATTTGGTCCTACATGGTCAAATTATGTCCTAAGGGGTGCATATGTGTCGTAAGGGATCGTTTGTGGTTCTAAGGGGTCATGCATATGTTAGAACACATGCATGAACCGTGATGAGCCGAAATAATGGCTTTGTTTTTATTATATTTTATCATATAATTCCTTCTTAGGTTTTGTGTCTGGATAATATTTGGGTTAGAAGACTTTCCTATTTAATGCCTTTTTAAGTGTTTCTAGAACCGATTTGATAGGGAGAAACTAAAAAATTGGCTCAAATTGTGTGTGTGCAATCAATTTGGCTTGCAATTTCCCTCAAAGGTAATTTTTGAAGGTTTAGTCACTTGTTTAGGTATTTTTTCTTTGATGTCTTCCTGCTCTATGATTCATATCAGCCTTGAGATCTTCCTACCATGTTAATTCTTGTTTTCACTCAAACTTGCTCTCAAGTCTCACAAAAGTGAAGCTTTGCTTCTTAGCTCCAAATGCCAAAATATCTCACCAAGAGTTGGAGGAGGTCTAGGAAATTTTATAACATCCTATTAGGCTTATTTCAACTTGGTTTGGTGATCTATTCAATTGTCTTCTTACCCGATTTGAAGAAAATCTCAAAACAGGGCTACAAGGAAAGAGCCTCAATTAGCCCTCCCAAACTACTAAAACACTTATAACTCCACAAACTTCCAAAAAAATTAATGAAAACCTTGAATATCAGGATGCCCTTTATTGAAATCTTTCAATTTTGTGCTATGAGGAGGTCTGAAAAGACCATACAATTGCTGTCCTATAAATGTGCCTTAAAAAAGGGTTTTCAAGGGTTTTGAGTCTTCAAACGCCTTATCACCATTCCAAAATTTTCTTCAGACCAAAAAATATTTTGAGAAGGTGTTTACCATCATTATAAATCCTTCTAACTTCCTTCCCTACAAGCATAAAGACAAACACTTGATGTGCAACCAAGTTTCAAGAGGAAAAGTGCTCAAAAACCATTGTATTCAACACTTTGGCTACTCAAAATGCATTACAACAAAAAATTCATTGAAAAATCCTCCCATCAGGTCTAAAAGATCTTTAAAAACTTCATTTATCCTTAGGAAACTGAAAATTAGGTCCACTTGGTGGGGGTTCGCAAAGAAGCTTTGTTTTACACCATGAAAATTCATTAGTCGGGCTATAGGAGCTCGCCTAGTACGCAACAAAAACCATTTTCTTTGTCATTTCCATCAAAAAAAAAAATTTATAAACAAGAAGGCTATGTACAAAAAATTTACTCTCAGAGGCCATCGAGAAAGAGCCAAAGAAAATCAAGTTTCTTCCATTGTTGAAGCCAAACCCTTACTCAACTGAGAACAGGACTAAAACAAAATAATTTTGATACAATGTTAAAAATTCACACTAGAAGAAAAACCAAGGTGAGAAAGATTTAGCACAACATGGCACAATTTCCCAAATGTAAATAGTACATCCAAATGTTTAGGAAGTACGGACTGCTATAGCATATGGAGCAAAAATGCCAAAAAAGTGACAAAATTCTTAGTTTTTGTATTAAATTCTTATTTTCGAATGCCACCCTAATAAAAAGTTGTGTCAGGCTTTAAATAGTCACTCAAAAACTAAATCATGCCCATGCATGGACCAATAACCACCTTTTTCCTTATTTTTACAAATTTTCCAAAAATTGTCAAAATGTTGCTTAACAACTTTGACAATTTTTGGTATAATGAGCATTTTTTACTTGTGAGCCAGATAGACTTTACTCTACCATGTGAAATGGTTTAATATAACCACACAAACATATTTCAATTCCTAACAAGGCTTTATAAGGCGTTTTGACCATTTTTCCACATTTTGCGCATTCCAGGCTTACAAAGCATAAAAGGTCAAAAATTGACCAAAAAATCAAAAAACAACAAAACTAAGACACAAAGGACACTTAAACACACAAAACACACCCTTTGGACATAAAACATGTCCATTATTCAATTAGGACCAACATAGGCCATTTCAAACAAAAATTTGATGAAGTGCTTCATGAGCTTCACTAGGTGCTCCTGAACCATACTCCCCAAAAGACAAAGAAGTCAAGTGACATAGTTTGGAACTAATGAGTGCTCAATTATAGACTGAAGAAAGTCTGATTTAGGTACCCAAGTAGCCTCAAAGTCTAGTTTGTTCTTCCACTTGATCAAATGCTCCATATAGACTTGGTGCCTAGTCTTTTTTAGAATCCTAGATTCCAAAACTTTTTCAGCTTGAGGCATGGGTGTAGAAAGAAGAGGAAGGTCTGAAAGTGATTGGTGAACTTCTGAAACTCTCTCATCCTCGTTGGGAAGCTTCCTTTTTTATGCAACCAAATCTTCAATATTGAAGATATGAGACAATGCAACATCATTAGGCAAGTCAATCTTATAAGCATTAGATCCATACTTAGCCAAAACCTTACAAGGACCTATCTTCCTCATTTGGAGATTGCTGGGAATTCATTTTTGAAGTCTGGACTTATTCAAGTGCACCATAACAAATTCACCAACTGAAAAATATACATCTTTCCTTGTTGCATCAACTCTAGCTTTGACCTTTTTTGAGGCATCTTGGAGAACTTTCTTTACTTGATCATGGACCTCCTTCATAGACTGAGCTACATCATTAGCTTGACCACTTCTTTTCTGCACATTACCAAGGTTTCTCAACTCCATAACACCCCTTGGGTGCATACCATACACTATCTCAAAAGGACTCTTGCCAGTAGACATGTTGTCACTGTCATTGTAGGAAAACTCTTGTTGGTGAAGAATATGATCCCAGCTTTGTCCATACTCTTTTATCAAACACCTTAAGAGGTTACTAAGTGTTCTATTTACCACCTCTATTTGGCCATCGATTTGGGGATGATAGGCTAAACCAAAAGACAAGTTAGTACCCAATCTTTTGCAAAGAGTTTTCCAAAAATTTCCAAGGAATTTGACATCTCTATCTGAAACAATACTAATAGGTAAACCATGGATTCAAATAACCTCTTTGAAAAACAAATGTGTAAGGTGACTAGAATCATAAGTAGTTTTGCAAGGAAGAAAATGTGCCATTTTACTGAATCTATCAACAACAACAAAAATGCTATTAAAACCAAGCTTCGTTTTTGGTAAACCAACCACAAAATCCATACTCATGCATTCCCATGGCCTTGTAGGAATGGGTAATGGCTGATAAAGACCAGAATTAGTAGATATGCCTTTTTCCTTTTGGAAAACCATACACTGCTCAACATACCTCCTGATATCCTTTTGCATTCTTGGCCAATAGTAGAAACATTGCAAAATTTCCAATGTTTTGTTTAGACCAAAATGACCACTCAAACACCCATTGTGCTTCTCTTGGATCAGATTTTCCCTCATTAAGCCTTTGGGATCACACAACTATCCACCTATAAACAACAAACCATTTTGCAAACTAAAGTCAGCATATTCACTATGAAAATGGTTTTGAAATTCTTGACAAACCTTGTAAATGGCTACAAAATCTTCATCATTTGGATACAAATCCTTGAAGCAAACAACTCCAATACTCTGAATCTTCACTTCTTGCATTGTTAGTAGCCTTCTACTCAAAGAATTTGCTGCTTTATTACATTTTCCCTTCTTATTCTTAATGGAAAATGTATATGATTGCAAGTACTCAACCCATTTAACATATTAATGACTCAACTTATCTTGTGAATTCAAAAAACTAAGAGCTCAATTATCTGTGTAAACAACAAACTATTTGGGCAGCAAATAGTGCCTCCATTTTTTAAGAGCTTGGACAAGAGCATACAATTCAAGATCATAGGATAAATACTTCTTTTTGTATCATTGAGATTTTCACTAAAGAAAGCTATTGGTCTATTATCTTGACTCAAAACAACACTAACTGCTATGTTACTTGCATCACATTCAATAGTGAACAACTTATCAAAAATAGGAAGAAAAAGTATTGGTTTTGTAGTTACCTTTTGTTTTAAGAGTTCATACCCCTTATTAGCCTCTTTGGTCCACTGAAAGTTTGTTTTGACTCCACCTTTAATAGTATCTAGCATAGGTGCACAAATCTCACTGAATCCCCTTATAAACTTCCTGTAGAACTATGCCAAACCATGAAAGGTTCGTACTTCACTTTCTATTTTTGATGTTGGCCAATTGGTGATGGCTTTCACCTTTGATGTGTCCATTTTCAAGTCTCCACCTGAAACTACAAAACCAAGATAGACTAGTTCCCGCTACATAAATTCACACTTCTCCAAGTTTATTGTTAGTTTCTCATCATATAATTGTTCCAATACAAATTTGAGATACTTTAGATGTTCATCTTTAGTTCTACTTAAAATCAAGATATCATCTAAGTATACAACAACAAATTTACCAATAAAATCTTTAAGCATTTCATTCATGAGTCTCATGAGTGTACTAGGAGCATTAGTGAGACCAAATTGCATAACAAGCCACTCATAAAGTCCTTCATTTGTTTTGAAGGTTGTTTTGCACTCATCACCTTCCTTTATCCTAATCTAGTGGTAACCACTCTTGAGATCAATCTTTGTGAAACACTTTGCACCTCTCAAGAAATCCATTAAATATTCAATCCTTGGGATAGGGAATCTATATTTGATAGTGATTCTATTAATGGCTCTTGAATCTATTCATAGCCTCCATGTTCCTCCTTTCTTTGGTGCTAACACTGTAGGTATGACACAAGGAATTATGCTCTTTCTTATCAAACCTTGATCTAACAACTCTTGTATTTGTCTAGCCACTTCTTTATTCTATTCTGGGGTCATCTTATAGGTTGTTTTGTTGGGTAATGAGGCTCCTAGAATGAAATCAATTTGATGGCTTATGGCTCTAGTAGGTGGTAGGGTTGTTGGTGCTCCATCACTTATGATTTCTTTAAAGTTGTCTAGTATTTGCTATACTTCATGAGGTATTTGAACCTTCTTTTCTTTCTTTTCTTCCTTTGGTTTCACTATGAGAGCACATCACACTCCTTGACCCTCTTCAAGAGTGTTTATGAACTCTATTTCACTCACCAATAGGGCATTTGGGTTTTTTGATTTGCTGCCCTCTACTTCATCATTTGAGGAGTGAATTTTATATGTGACTCCATCTTTTTGAAAAGAATAAGGTTTCTTCTCACCATTATGAATGGTTGTTCTATCAAATTGCCATGACCTACCCAGAAGTAGGTGGCAAGCATCCATTGGGAGTATATCATACAAGATTTTATCCTTATAACCCCCTATTGTGAACTCAACCCAAGCTTGTTCATTCACCACCACATGTTGCTCCTTGTTGAGCCAAGTGACCTTATATGGACTACTATTTGGATCTCTCTCCAATTTAAGTTTATTTAGTGCTTCCTCAGACACAATATTGTCTATAGACCCTGAATCTATCACCAACCTGCAAACCTTACCCATGATCTTGCACTTGTTTCTAAATAAAGATCTTCTTTGAGCTGGTTCCTCTTTGTTTGGCCCCTTGATCAAGGCCCTTCTCACCATTAAACTTTCCCCATCTTCTAAAGCTAAACTCACTTCTTGTGTCTTACTGCTTGCTACATCTTCTTGCACATATGTCACTCTTCTTTCACCTCCTTGAGATGAACAATATTTCTCAAGGCATCTATAGGTGGGATGACCCAACTTTTGGCAATTGTAACACTTCATGGTGGAGAAGTAGGACCCTTTTCCTAGTCCACTAGATCTACCTCTTCTTGGGTTGTTAGATCCCCTTCCTCTATAGTTTCTCTTGCTATTAGAATCCATACTTTTTTGTATAAGTTTGGACTCTCCTTGGGACCTTTGATCAGCTCCTCTTCCACCAAAATTACCTCTATGGCATCTACCATATATTCCCCTACCTCTGCCTCTGTTGTTTTGTTCTTGCTTCTTCCTAATTTTCTCTTCCACTTTGAGTGCCAGTTGGTAACTCTTCTACACTGTATTGGGACACAATAAACTAAACTCTTCTTGTATATTCTATCTCAAGCCATTGAGATATCTTGCAACTTTTATGTTCTCATCTTCCAAAACCTTTGACCTCAAATATAGTCTTTGAAACTCCTCTGTATAGCTGCTCACATCTAGCTCCCTTTGCCTCAAATTATGCCTCTTCTTCTGTTGTTGGATTTCATAATCATCTGGTATGTAGGTTTCCTTGACCTTAGACACCATTCCTTTCCAGGTTGCTATAGGTTGTTTCCCCTATTTTTCTCTTTCAGCTTGAATGAACATCCACCATGTTAAGGCAACCCCTCTCAACCTAGACTTAGTTACCTCCACCTTTTGGGCCTTTGTCACTCCATCACATTCAAAGTGATTCTACAGGCCTTCAATCCACTCCATGACTAAATCTGGATCCATCTTGCCACTAAAAAGAGCTACACCTTCTAAGGTTTTGCCACTCAAAGCCTTCAAGGCCTTCAAGAAAGGTTCTTGTTCAAGAACAGGGTCAAGTATAGGGATCTCATCTTCTATTGCTACCAATTTGCCCTTATCATCCACCTTATCACTGACTTCTCTAGTCCTGACCTCTACGGAAACTACTTTTATCTCTACTTGCTCCAATCTTTCCCTTAGTGCTCTATTTTCCTCTTCTTGGTCTTCTACCTTCTTGGCTAACTCAGAATTGGTCACCATCTTGAAACTACTCACTTCTACCCAAGACTTACTTCTTCCTCTCATACCACTATGATAGGGAGAAACTCAAAAATTGGCTCAAATTGTTTGTTTGCAGTATATTTGGTTGCAAGTTCCCTCAAAGGTAATTGTTGAAGGTTTAGTCACTTGTTTGGTTACTGTTTCTTTTATGTCTTCCTTCTCTATTCTTCATATCAACCTTGAGATCTTCCCACCATGTTAATTCTTGTTTTCACTCAAACTTGCTCTCAAGTCTCATAAAAGTGAAGCTTTGCTTCTTAGCTCCAAACACCAAAATCTCTCAACAAGAGTCACAGGAGGTCTAGGACATTGTCTAACATCCGATTAGGCTTATTTCAACTTGGTTTTGTGATCTATTCAATTGTTTTCTTACCCAATTTGAAGAAAAGCTCAGAACAGGGCTACAAGGAAAGAGCCCCAATTAGCCCTCCAAAACTGCTAAAACGCTTATAACTCCACAAAATTCCAAAATAATTCATGAAACCCTTGCATATATGGATACCCTTTATGGAGATATTTCACATTTGTGCTATGAGGAGGTCTAAAAAGACCGTACAATTGCTATCCTATAAATGTGCCTAAAAACAAGGGTTTTCAAGGGTTTTGCATCTTCAAACACCTTATCACCATTCCAAACTCTTCTTCAGACCACAAAATATTTTGAGAAGGTCTGTACCATCATTATAAAGCCTTCCAGCATCCTTCTGTGCAAGGATAAAGACAAACACTTGATGTGCAACCAAGTTTCAAGAGGAAAAGTGCTCAAAAACCATTGTATTCAACACTTTGGCTACTCAAAATGCATTCCAACAAAATATTCATTGAAACATCCTCCCATATGATCTAAAATATCTTTCCAAACTTAATTCAACCTTAGGAAACCAAAAATGAAGTCCACTTGGTGGGGGTTTGCAAAGAAGCTTTGTTTTACACCATGAAAATTCACTAGCCAGGTTATTGGAGCTCGCCTAGTAAGCAACAAAAACCATTTTCTTTGTCATTGCCATGAAAAAAAAACTTGTATAAAAAAGAAGGCTATGTACAAAAACTTGACTCTAAGAGGCCATGGGGAAAGAGCTAAAGAAAATCAAGTTGCTTCCATTATTGAAGCCAAACCCTTACTCAACTAAGAACATGGCTAAAACAAAATAATTTTGATAGAATGTTAAAACTTCACACTAGCACACAAACCAAGGTGAGAAAGATTTAATACAAAATGGAACAACTGCCCAAGTGAAAACGGTACAGCTAAATGGTTAGGAAGTACGGATTGGTATAGCATATGGAGCAAAAATGCAAGAAAAGTGACAAAATTCTGAGTTTTTGTATTGAATTCTTCTTGTTTTTGAATGCCAGCCTGATAAAAGTTTTGTGAGGATTTAAATATTAACTCACAACTTAAATCATTCCCAGGTAGAGACCAATAACCACCTTTTGCCTTATTTTTACAAATTTTCTAAAAATTATCAAAATGTTGCTTGACAACTTTGACAATTTTTGGTATAATGAGCATTTTTGACTTGTGAGACAAATAGACTTAACTCTACCACATGAAATGGTTTAATATAACCACACAAACATATTTCAATTCCTAACAAGGCTTTATAAGGCATTTTGACCATTTTTCCACATTTTGCCCATTCCGAGCTTACAAAGCATAAAAGGTCAAAAATTGACCAAAAACTCAAAAAATAACAAAACTAAGACACAAAGAACACTTAAACACACAAAAAACACCCTTTGGACATAGAAAAAGTCCATTATTAAATTGGGACTGACATAGGCCATTTCAAACCAAAATTTGATGAAGTGCTCCATGAGCTTCACTAGGTGCTCCTGCACCACGATTTGTCTGATACTTAAGGTCGTCATATAATGATTTTTAAATGATTCATCTATAAAAAATATCTAAATCAATCTTAAATATGATTTAATTTATGTCATGTTAACATTGGTAGATACGTATGCTTTTGTGCACAATAACATCATGATGCAGGGTCAACCAAGAAGAAGAAAAGACTAAGCTGGCGATTTAAAGGAACATCAACATGCCACTACGATGCAGACCTAGTCAAAGTAATGCAACATTAAGAAGATAGAAACCACTTGACCGCTTCTTCAATAGAGTGGTTTATGAGACATTTATAATTGTTCTTAGTGGAGCTTAAATCTAGGAAGTGTGTCATGCTATATCTTCTCAGATGTAGGACAAATGTTGTTATGTTTTCTTGTGCTGACTTCTTCTTTAGTATAATAAAACTTGTTCACCTCTTCCGTAGGAGTGTGGGTTGATCATCTAGGAATCTGTTATAAGTTTCCATATAAATAAAAGGTCTCTATCTCCTTTGGAGGACAAAGAGAGAATTACCATTGAATTTGTAATACCCAAATTTCAAACTTATGTGTTTTACAGTCAATTTGGAATAAAAACATCAATGTTATTTTGAGCTTATTAGTTGCAATTGAAGAATTTTGGATATACTCACTCAAGGAGGCCCACTTGGTGAGTAATCATTTTGTGTTTTTCAGTTAATTTCCATATTGCAATAGTAGTTGTTTCAGCATTTGACTATTCCTGCAACCATTGGAAAGAGTTCCTATGTTTGTTCTTGCAGCCACAGTGGCAGAGTAGTTCCTATAAGCTTGCCAAAACATTATCATTTGGTAGCAGTTGCTTAAGTTATTTTCAGTTGTGAATTCTGATTAAGTATTAGTTCATTATGTTTTTTCACATTTATTTCAAATAATTCCCTTTCCTGTAGTAGGATAAAATGGTTGCAATATTAACTTAGTGCACATACAATGCTGGCCCATTTCAAGTTTGTGTCCCTGGTCGATAAAGCAAATGAGCCTTTGCTACAAGAAATCTAGCTATTCAGTAAGGATGTCCATTCACTGAATTGAGTTTTTATCAGCTATTTGTCATTCTGGTTGTAAGGACCAACATTTTTGGTGTCGTTGTCGAGGATGGTGCCAAACTAAGAACTTGTTGTAACCATTAGTTTTAAGCTTTCTTAGTTAGCTCTTATAATTTCTTCATTAAATCTGTATGGATAGAAGGAGAAGAGATGCATTAGGAAGATTTCTTCCCTCACATTCCACTTGTGACATAACATTAGATCAAGCACCAGAAGTAAATCCTTTTGCAGAAACTTTTGTGTGAAATAGAGGTGTTTTTGATTTATTAGAGGGAGACCTAGACTTCTTAAATGAATTCCCCGAGAATTTTTTTTTACCTTTGGTTCTTTATTAGGGACCGATAGTAGCAAATCCTCCACCTCTGCCTGCAAACCCAACATTTGAGTTTCCTATTCCTGACCAACATGATAATGCAAACTTGAAGAATATACCAACCTCTTCTCTTCCAAAATTTTATGGCTCGGTCACAAAAGATCTAGATACCTTTATGTTTGAATTTGAAATCCTATGTAGAAGTTATGACTATACCATAGATGCCCATAAAATGAATTTATTCCTTGCTACTCTAAAAGAAGCTTCTCTGAGGTGGTTTATGATTTTAGGTAGAGATGCAATCACTACCTAGGATGAAATGAAGGAAAACTTCTTGGAGAAGTACAAATACTACTGAAGGAAAATGGATCGACATAGTGATGATATCTTCTAGATGACACAAAAATAATATAAAAGTTTGGAATATTATCTCGAGAGGTTTATGTTCAGTGTTAGGAAATCCAAGCATAGCACCTTGAGTGAAGAATCCGTAAGGTTAATTTTTTTAAGGGGAATAATGAAGACTATGTTGACTCATTAGACCTCATGGGAAGAGGAGACATTACTCAAGTTAAATGGGATGACATCAAGAAAATTTGTCAAAAATATTCTAGAGCTTCAACCAAGAAAGGAAGACACTATAGGCCTAGCTCTTCAATCGCCAATGCATCTACAATAGTTTCAAGGATGGAGATAACTCATTTGTTAAAGGACTTTAAAGAGGATATTATTAACAATATGGCTACTTAGTTGGATACACTTCAAGGAAGGAATAAGCATGAGGAAGGAGAGGCCATGCTCGCTGAGTTTTGTCCTCACTGTCGACAAAAGAAGAGGGACTGTAAGTGTAAACTCCTAGCTAAAATTGATAGCCAAAAGGCTCCTCCAGATTTCAAGCCAGTCTATGGAGATGATGAAATCTTTTATGTTTCACAATGAAGGTGTTGGCCTCCAAGACAAGGTATGCCACAAGATCCATTGTCTTTTTCTAGTCCTTATATGAACTTCAATGCA
The DNA here is from genome assembly GCF_030272615.1 of Cryptomeria japonica. NCBI lineage: Eukaryota > Viridiplantae > Streptophyta > Pinopsida > Cupressales > Cupressaceae > Cryptomeria > Cryptomeria japonica. Next base: position 247,578,218 of record NC_081409.1, on the reverse strand, counting down.
CAAGATAATCAGTGGCAACCTCCATACTCCCAAAATTTAGGGAATTATACTCCTAGATCTTGGAATAGCTCTCAAAATCCTTGGCCTAATTATCAAAAAAAATTTCCCTCTCAGTGGCAGAAGCCACAAGGGAATTGGTCACCACCTCAAGGTAACTAGAAATAGTCATCGCAATGGAGGGGAGTTCAGCAATAGGCAAACCAACCATCAGGTTTCCTGTAGCCACAACAATAGTCCCAACAACTAGCTTTAATGCCACCAACTCCTTATACTACTCCACCTAAGCCAATTCAACTACCAACATAGCCTGTGCCAAATCCAAATATCAAACCTCAGCAACAACAAAAATTTTATTTGGCCAATCCAAATCAGTATGCTACATATTCTCTCAATATAAGTCAAATTCACTTATGGTTAGGAACAACTTTGCCTACCCCATTTCCTCCAATTATAATAAAATTACCATCTAAGGAGATTGCTCAAGATACTAAACCTGATCAACCTAGAAACCCTGAGCAAGTACGCTAATATGAGATTCCAGGCACACTTGCTAGATTTCCTCCATTTCCTTAGAGATTGCAGGTAGAAATGTCTAGGCATTAGGATGACATAGCTTTTGATCTTATTGATTAATTAAAACATATATGTGTAAAGATTCCACTATTTCAAGCTATTAAAGAGACATGTTTAAAAAAACCTAGAAGCAAGAAAAAGGACCCAAAAATAGTACATGTAGTAGGGCAATTGGCTGATATTATGTTAGGACAAGTTATTCTCCCTAAATATTCTGACCCAAGTAGTCCTATTGTGAAGGTAGTTATTAATGGAACTCAAATTAAAAATGCCTTGATAGACTTGGGAACATCCATAAATGTGATGACCAAGGATGTCATACATCAACTTAGTATTACTAGTCTTAGATCTACCCCAATGCTCCTGCAACTTGCTGATAGCTCTACTGTCTGACCTGAAGGGATGGTTGAAGATATTGTTGTCACACTAGATTCTTGGGAATATCCAACTGATTTTATAATACTCTCTCCTAAGGCAACATTGGGGGGATATCCAATCATTTTGGGAAGACCTTGGCTTGCTATAGTTGCTACATACATAGGTTGGAGATTAGGGGAGATGACCATTTCAAGTGGTATCACTACTAAAACTCTTGTGCTGTATTCTACAACACAACCACAACTTGATCAAGAGAAGTAGTATGGCTAGATATAGGAGAAGAAGCAAAGGAAATTAATTTTGTTTGGAAACTTATGATGTTAACTAGGGAACCGTTCATAGAACTCCAAGAAGATGATAAGGTACTCTCTAACATCATAGGAAATCATTATGGAGCATCTCAACAATCATCTAGTATCCCAGCAAGTCCTTTGTATACTCTTCTTCCATCTGCAAGTTCCTTAGATTCTCCTGCAACCACAAATATATTTCATACCTTATTACCACAGGAAATCCAAACCTCTTGTTTATCTAAAATATCTAATATTGAGTCAGTCACTCAAGTAGAGGTTTCTCCAGGAAGGAACCTGAATGTCAATAGTCAACTTACTACAAACCAAAGGTTTTCATTAATAGAACTACTCAAATCCCAAAAACAAGCCTTTGCATGAGATTATAATGACATGAAGAGATTAAATCCTACATTGTGTACCCACATAATTTATATCAAAGAAGATTGTAAACCAGTTAGATAGCCTCAGCGAAAGATTAATCCTGCAATAAGGGAAATAAGGAGGAATTACAAAAGTTACTTAATGTAGGATTCATTTACCCTATTTCAAACAGTCAATGGGTATCTCCACTGGTTATAGTTCCTAAGAAAGGAGGAAAATGGAGAGTTTGTGTGGACTATAGAGAGCTCAACACTGCTACTAAAAAGGACCAATTTCCAATTCCATTTATCGATCAAGTATTAGATTCTCTAGCAGGAAAATAATACTTTTCATTTTTGGATGGGTTTAGTGGTTATAATCAGATTAGAATAGCTCCCAAAGACTAAGAAAAGACCACCTTCACTTGCCCTTGGGGAACATATGCCTATTTAATTCTCGCTTTTGGTCTATGCAATGCTCTTGCAACCTTTCAAAGGGTTCTCCTTAGTATATTTTCAGATATTTCCCATGATTGTATGGATGATTTTACTGCTTATGGGGCCACCTTTAAGGAAGCATTGCAAAATATTTCCAAAGTGTTACAGTGGTCTGAGGCTCATAATCTATCCCTAAATAGTGAAAAATTCTTCATGATGATGCAAGAAGGAATAGTGTTGGGGGATCGCATTTCTCAGTCAAGTATTCAAGTTGATCCAACCAAAATTGAGGTAATACTTAACCTTCCCACCCCTGTAAAAAAAAAGGATGTAAGAAGTTTTTTAGGCCGTGCAGAGTACTATAGGAAATTTATGAAGGACTTCAGTAATATGGTAGGACGTTTGTATTCTCTCTTAACAAAAGATGTCAAGTTTGAATGGACACCAACATGTGAAGAGGCATTTTCTAAACTTAAAGGAGCCTTAACCCAGACCCTTGTTCCTAAAGGACCTGATTGGTCTCTTCCTTTTCACATTCACATAGATGCATCAAATTTTGCAATAGGAGCAGTTTTGGGGTAGAAGAAAGGAGTTTTGGAGAATACAATTTACTATATCAGCAAAAAATTGCAAGGACTTGAGCTTAATTATACTGTCACTGAGAAGGAAATGCTAGTTGTTATCTAATCCCTCAATAAGTTGAGGCACTATATTACTGGTTATCAAATATTTGTACATACTTATCATGCAGCCATCAGGTACCTTATGAATAAAAGTTCCATTACAGGGAGGTTGGCACGATGGTTGTTGTTAATGCAGGAATTTGACATCACTATCATAGACAAGCTAGGTAAGGCAAATGTAGTGGAAAACTCTCTATCCACAATTAAACAACAGGATAGTCCTATAGCCATCGATGATTCCTTTCCAAATGATAATTTGTTTTCAATTAATGTGAACATTCTATTGTATGCTAACATAGATAACTACTTAGCAGCTAAAAGGATCCCTCCTCATTTCTCACCAAAAGAAAGAAGGTTGCTGGTAGAAAAGAGTTTCAATCTTTCCTAGATAGCAGATTGCTTATTCTAAACAAGGCCATATCAAGTTATGAGGCGATGTGTCAGAGAAGATGAAACTTATGATATCCTTCATGCATGCCATGATGAGCCTTGTGGGGGTCACTTTGCTTTCAAGATAACAAATCTCAAAATACTAACTACAGGATATTATTGGTTGACTTTGCATAAAGATGCACTCAAATATACCAGGAAATGTGATAGATGTCAGTGAATGGGAAGACCAACTCAGTTTGAGGAAATTCCTTTACATCCACAAGTAGTTGCTACACCATTTGACAAATGGGGGTTAGACTTTGTTAGGCCAATTGATTCATCATCAAATGGTAGATCCTCCATCCTTGTGCATACCGACTATATCATAAAATGGGTTGAGGTCAAAGAATTCAAACATGCTAAGGATAATAAGGTAGCAAAATTTTTATATGAAGAGATCTTTACTCGGTATGGAGTTGGCAGAGAGATTGTGACAAATCAAGGAGCACAATTCACTTCCACTTTGATCACCACCCTAATCAATGAATATAATATAAGGCATAGGAAATCCACTCCCTACCATCCTCAGGTGAAAGGACAAGCTGAAATCACCAACAAGGAGCTTGAATCTATAATAACCAAGACAATATCTATTCACTGAAAGGCTTAGTGTAGCAGATTATTTGAAGTAGTATGGGCTTATCAAACCACTTGGAAAACCACAATAGGGTTTACACCCTTTGAAATGGTGTATGGGACAAAAGATATGATGCCTATGGAATTTGAGAATAAAACCCTAAGAACAACCATAGCTTTGGATATGACTCTCTCTGCAACACAAACAGGAAATGCTCTTGCAGCTTAATGCCTTGGATGAAATCAGAAAGTCAACCCCACAAGACACAGAAACAATTCAGAATCAATGCATGAAGTGGCATGATAGATATATAAAAGACAAAACATTCAAGCCAGGTGATTGGGCACTCCTCTATGATTCAAGGTATAAGGACAATTTGGGAAAATTGCAAACACCCTGGTTAGGGCCTTATGAGGTGATTGAGACATTCTCTAATGGTGTCATACGATTATCCACCATTGATCCTGTCAAATTCAAATTGTTAGTAAATGGTCATCGCATGGGCCTCTATCATAAGCCTCTCTCCAAGGAGAAATTCCTGCAGCATCTCACTAATCTAGAAAATATGGACATTCTTGCAACAACAAACGATGACTTTGGCATTACATCTTCTTCCTAAATCTTTGTTGCATGCTCATAATAAATACTTCCATACTCGGTGGAGGTATGTTTCTAGGCAATAAATATTCCATTTCTATATTCACTCATTTCCTTCCACTTTCATCATTCATTTCCACCTCACTTTCCGTGCATGGTGGATCAACTTCCTATATAATAAATTTATTTGACTGCAGTCATTATCGCATGATGTCAGGTATGCTCGTGTATATTTATTTTTGTTACATGTATATAATTAAACCATATTTCCTATCATCATGATATTTCCATAGTATCCTTTTCAATCATTTTCTACATGTGTGGATACTTGTTAAACCTTAGGTTGGGGGGAAAAGTACAATGTGAATTATTCTTGTCGATAATTCTTTTGTCATCGCAGATTGATTTTGAATTTTTCAATTTTTTTTGTCTGAATGATATTATGTACTCTGTTCCTTTTTTCTACCCTTAGTTATTTTGAAATTGTGTCTAGGTTCTGACTCAATAAGAGCATATTTTAGTTGTAGAATTGGGCATATTTATGCCATTGGTGAGTTGAGAGTATTATTGTTGCAATGGGTGGTCCACCTATTCATCATGAACTGACAGTTCATAAAATCCTTCTCCAAGACCAATATTGCGAGCCAATATTCCACAATAGTGGGTGGCTAGATTATTTTCTGAAGCTGAGTGAGTTTAATGAGGAAATTGCAAGGGAATTCACCCTCACATTTTCAGATGGAGAATCCTAGGTAAAAGGGTTCAGAGTTATGGTGATAGAGGAACGGATTGCAGAAGTAACTGGGTTGCCATAAGACAAAGAAAAATATCCTGAATATAAGGACACACGTAGTGCAAGAGAAGAGTTTACAAAACAAGGAGACCCACCTTCAGTAATAGATAAATAGGGGACCAGACGAGAATCTCTTATGCCTGAATGGAGAGCAGTTGCATTATATGTCCTAAAGTATTTGACTTGCGAAGGGAGATTCTCATGTCTACATTCCCATCATTTCAAGCTTCTAATTCATCTACACCATGGGAGAAGGATGAATGTTCCAAACATATTGTACAATCTTCTTTCCATTAGTGCAACAAAAACGCAGAAAGGTAGGCCTCACTCTATTTCCCATCATTGTTTGATTAACCTATTGGTTGAAACATCTTTAAAATACGTCTCCTTGATGTCTTGGGAAGAATTTCTGAAAATTAAAAGATTTAGGATAGATAATGTGGGTCCAGTGGAACCATTTCAATCTCAAGAGCGAGAAAATTTTGAAAATTTTGAAAGACTTGGTCCTCCTATTGAACCCTCAACCTCTGGGATATCGTTAAAATAAAATGTTCCTACAATAGAGAAACCCTTACAAGGAGAAGCACTGTTTGAAGCAGAAGAAGCCTTGCCAAGGGTTGCTTTACAAAGCCTAATAAGAACTTGGGTTGCTGCATGAAGGGCAAAAGGCAAAGAGAAATAGATTGAAATGGAAAAGAAGAAAGAGGAAGGAAAAAGTGGGGATTTAGCCTCTTCTATTACAAAGAAAAGGAAAGTTACAAAAAGGGTTTCTCCTACAATGACTAAAGTAGCTAAGGAATTAGCTACAGGAAGTAGTCCTACATCCACTAAAGAAAAATCTCAGAGAAGAAGCAGTAGGCTTTGGAAAAAGCCTAAAGATCCAAACAATCAAAGGAGTTGAATGTCACCATTCTGGTTGATTCTCCAGAATAAGAACCACACAGTCCACCCCAGAGTGATGTTCCTTCATCCCCACCTAAGGAACTCAGAAGGGAAGAATAAAAACATGAAGAAGAAAAGTTGCAGAACCTTCATTAGCAGCTACAGGAAGAGGTAGGTTTTGATGGGCTTGATAGTTTAGCATCCGCCACAGAGTAGATTGTTGAATCCAGAAGTAGAATTAGAAAGATGAATCCTAAAGCACCTATTAATAGACCACCATCTTCTCTTACCAGTCATGCAATGGCACTTTATTTTTACCAGGAATGGGAATTAAAAAAATAAGAAATGCAGATGCTTATTGACTAGCAGAAGAAGATCATTGAATAGAAGAATGAGGAGATTTCTTAGCTTAAAACTAAGGTGGAAATGGTAGCCACTATGGTACCGCAACTAATGCAATGCAGAGTGCCGCCTCGTGTTTACTCTTTGTACTTAAAGGAACAACATATTTGTTTCTAAATGATGAGAATTGTTAGGGATCTAAGCCCCTCTTTAAAGACACCTTAGGAATTCTATCATGTTTATCAAACATCTCCTACAACCATCAAGAATCTGCTCTATGAATTTTATTTACATAATTATGCTATTCCTAATGATGTTGATTGGAACCCTCTCCTCTATATTGGAGATATCCAGTTGAGAGCTCTCATGTCATGGGTGCAAAATGAAATTGCAAGGGGAGAGTAGTTCTAGATACATAGAAAGGAAGAACTTGACCTTTCACTTCCATTAAGGGCCGAATCAAGAGAGCCAAGAAGACTTTATTTTGACTAGCAGAAGATTGTATATCAGCCAGATTTCAGGAAAGATATTCTGCCCCTAAGAGAAGAAATATATAAGGAATATGAGCAAATGGCTACAGGAGAAGGATAGACCTATAGCAATAAGACATTTGGTCCAGTGTTGAAATATCCTGCTGGATGAGTTGAAGCAATTTGATCCACACTCCTTACCAAACTATCATGTAGCACTAAAGAGAGCACCCGAATATATACATTAGGGAAGAACGAAAGTAAGACATTGGTTGCCCCTTAGTTTCTAGCCACTGATTCTCCTATGGCCACTAATGGGATGTAGAAATCATGAACCACCATATGATGAAGCAACAGAATGCTCTAGGTGGAAATGATTGGAAAAGATAAAAGGATTCTACTAGAGTTTGTCTACAGGAGGTTCTGTGAAGGTTACCCTCAGCAATTTTAGAATCAATGCTAAAATTTGAAACTTTCCTATTACTGGAGGATCACCAAGAAGCTAGGTTGGGGGCAATAATGAGCCAAAATAATGGCTCTGTTTTGATAAAATTTTGTCATATAATTCTTGCATAGGTCTTGTGTTTGGATAATATTTGGGTTAGAATACTTTCCCAGTTAATGCCTTTTTAAGTGTTTCTGGAACTGATTTTTCTGATACTTAAGGTTATCATATAATGATTTATAAATGGTTTATCTATGCAAAATATCTAAATCAATCTTAAATATGGTTTAATTTATGTCATGTTAATATTGGTAGATACATATGCTTTTATGCACAATAACATTATGATGCAGGGTCAGCCAAGAAGAAGAAAAGACTAAGCTGGTGGTTTAAAGGAACATCAACATGCCACTACGATGCAGATTCGGTCAAAGTAATGCAGCATTGAAGAAGATCGAAACCACTTGACTGCTTCTTCAGTAGAGTGGTTTATTAGATATTTATAATTGTTCTTAGTGGATCTTAAATCTAGGAAGCATGTCATGCTATATCTTCTTAGTTGTAGGACAGATGTTGTTCTGTTTTCCTGTGTTGACTCCTTCTTTAGTATAATAAAACCCGTTTGCCTATTCCATAGGAATGTGGGTTGATCAGTTCAAAATCTATTATAAGTTTTCATATAAATAAAAGGTCTCTATCTCCTCTATAGGATAGAGAGAGAATGACCATAGAATTTGTATTACCCAGCTTTCAGACTTATATGTTTTACAGTCAATTTGGAATAAAGAGATCAATGTTATTTTTAGCTTATCAGTTGCAATTTAAGAATTTTGGATATACTCACTCAAGGGGGCCCACTTGGTGAGTAGTCCTCTTGTGTTTTTCAGTTAATTTTCATATTTCAATAGTAGTTGTTTTGGCATTTGACTATTCCTATAGCCACTAGAAATAGTTCCTATGTTTGTTCTTGTAGCCACAATGGTAGAGTAGTTCCTATCGGCTTGCCAGAAAATTATCGTTTGGTAGTAGTAGGATAGAATGGTGATAAAGTATTAGTTCATTATGTTTTTGCACATTTATTTCAGAGAATTCCCTTTCCTGTAGTAGGATAGAATGGTTGCGATATGAACTTAGTGCACATACAGTGCTGGCCCGTTTCAAGTTTACATCCATGGTCAATAAAGTAAATGAGCCTTTACTACAAGAAATCTAGTTGTTGTGTAAGGATGTCCAATCCCTAAATTGAGTTTTTATAACCTAGTTGTCATTCCGGTTGGAAGGACCAACAATCCCTTAGGACCAAAAATCCCTTAGGACCACAAAAGACCCCTTAGGACACTATTTGGTCCTACGTGGTCAAATTAGGTCCTAAGGGGTGCATTACACACACTAGGATTCTATAAGGGGTCGTGTGTGGTCCTAAGGGGTTACACATGTGTTAGAACACATGTGTGACCCCTTAGGACCACACACGACCCCTAATAGCATCCTAGTGTGATCATTATGTTCAATTGGGTCATAAGGGGTGCATATGTGTGCTACGGGGTCACGTTTGGTCCTAAGGGGTCACACGTGTTCTAACACATGCATGACTAGTTAGGACCACACACGTCTCCTTAGGACACTATTGGGTCCTATGTGGTCAAATTAGGTCCTAAGGGGTGCATTAGACACACTAAGATTCTATAAGGGGTCTTGTGTGGTCCTAAGGGGTCACACATGTGTGACCTCTTAGGACCACACATGACCCCTTATAGCATGTCCTGAGGTGTATGTATGTATGTGTATTTGTATGTGTATGTCCTAAGGTGTATAATTATTTTATGTTTATGCATGTATGTATGTGTATGTATTTATGTATGTGTATGTATGTATGTAGATATGTATGTATCTGTATGTATGTATGTATGTATGTATATATGTATGTATGTGTATGTTTGTGTATGTATTTGTATGTATGTGTATCAACGTATGCATGTGTGTATTTATGTATGTTTGTGTATGTATGTATGTATGTATGTATTTTTTTTACTACTCAAACACTGAAAAAACAAACCATTTAAATATTCAAAAATATTATACTACTAAACATTAAAAAAAATTAAAGCTAAAATATATTTAACTGCTAAAAAAAAAACTATACAATTTTTGTTATCAATAAACTATACAAATTTAAAAGAAAAACAAAAAAAAATTATATTCTAGAATAAATACATTTAAAAAAACAAAAAAGCTTACCTCTGAAACTGTTCCGATCGGATCCCTACCCCTTTTCTCTCCTCTCCCACTTATCTCCAAGCTGCTCAATGCAAAATGAGGGGCTTAGGGTGATTTCAAGGTTTATATAGCACAGGGGTGTTCCAGCCGGAACGATTTCAGCCGAAAGCATTCTGCCATGCCAGCGCTGTGTGGCTGCCACATCGGTCCAACCGGAAGCTTTTCGGTTGGAACCCTTCTAGCTAGAACTCATGAGGTTAGACCCATGTGCGACACAGATCCTTGTGATTACCCATATAATTTTGTGTCTACATGCCTAATTGTTTTCCTAAAGTTATCTTTAGTATATTAGGGGCCATAATGCCTTCCCATATATTATTATGTATTTTTCTATGCCTTACCATGTACTAAGAGATGTATTAGGGAAACCTTGTCTCTCCACAACACTTATATTCCACATGTAGCTATTTTTACCTTATCATTAACCGATACTAGATTTGCACATCTCTATTCCATATACTTATATGCCTATACTACTATATGTCTTATGTGCTAGTTATAGGACACATTTATAACATTCATTGTTTACTTGATTCATATGCTTATATATTTATCCAATACTTAATTTTCATGTATTATTTTTGTCATACTTTCATTCCTTACATCAAATGGATACAATCAATTGAAGAGGGGGTATCCTATCACTTATCATTTGTTTAATAATCTTATAGATAAATATCAGTACCAATATATAGACTCATTATCATGTCTAGATGGAGCTTGATTGTATGATATAATAGTGTCTAATATATAATAATATGTTACATGATGTGGTCACACTTGATATTGTAAACCATTGTTTATAGAGGTAGAATTTCCTAACTATACTCCCACTTGTAAAAATTTTTATATGATAAAAGAATGTTTGTGATTAGTTCTTATTGCATTTATGAGACAAAGTCTGCTAGTTACAATTTTTTTTTTTTAGAGGTTCCAATGGATCACATATGTTGAAGGATATAATAGCATGTGGGTCTAGCTAGATTCACTGCTTTACATAGACCTTAATACCCTTTTTATGACTAAATATTTACTTTTCATACATATTTTTAGTTCTTCTTTACTATGAGATATATGTTCATTTGAAGTTCATATGCACTTTAAAATAAAACTAAATTCTAATAGTGACGTGATTTTCTACTAAGTTTGAATCTATTTATGATCTCTATCAACCACCATTTATTCGCATCTACATATATTTTGATACACATGGACTTATCCCTACCTTATTTTCAATCTTTCCCATATATTTGAATTCTTGAATAAGCTTTATTACCAATCATCCATTCTTGATTTTTTATAGTACTTTCTCTATTTTGGGTCATTTCTACTACATGTGGGATTGAACTCCTATGGTGTGGATCTATAACCCAAAATTTAATTTTTTAAAATTCGACCTATTGGTTCTCTAACCCTTTCCCCATGGAAATTAGGAATTGGGAAAGTGCATGAAAATAAGAGACCAAACGAAGGTCTTAAGTGTTCACTTTTTTTCTAAAATCAAGAAAAAATAATATTGGATGGGAAATTTATGATATTTACACTCAAAACTTGAAGATGCAACAAGAACTCGAGTTATAATACTCTAAATCTATTTTCTAAACTACTAATCAATTACAAAATCATGGAGATCAAGGGGCTCAAATTGGGGGCCAAATAAAGTGCTCCTATTTTTATCAAAAATATATAACATAGCATCTAGTTTTCCCCCCTAAAATGTTAACTTATTTTTAGTATTTTGAAATCCACTTTGGGAAAACTTAGCTAGCACAATGTAATTTATGCTTATCTTTTTGCTAATTTTATAATCAATATATTTTTTTACTAATTTTCAACGTAGACACATCAAGAAAATAAAAAATTGAAATTGTGTGCCCTCAATTAATTTTGAAATTAATATAAAATTATTCTTTTACTAAGTGTAGAATAGAATCTAGTTTATAAAAATGTAAATTATTTCGAATTTTGATGAATGGGTAAAAAATCAGACCAAAAATACCATACAATTTTTGAAAAAAGTGGAGACACTAGAAAAATATTAAAGATCAAAACCTTAACTTAATTGAAATGTAGAAAAAAATACATAGTAAGAAAGCTAAGAGAGGGATCAATGTTACTATGTAATATTTTGACTTGACATTAAAATACTTGTGAAATTGATGGAAAGTGTGCTCAAGATTGTTTCATTTTATAAAAAGTTACCAAAAAATGTTTGTGGGTATTAACAAGTTTAATCCGTTATGTTTCATTCCCAAGGCAAATTTAACCCCAAGAGTTGGAAATACTCACACAAGCAAATAACCTAGTATAGATAGCTTACATGTATTTATTTTAAACATAAATATTTTTTTTAAATATTTAATGATTTTCAAATAGATGTATTTAATATACACATTTATAAACTATATACGTGTATTGATCTTATTGTGAATTTTTCATAGTTTCAACAAAAATTAAAATAAATAATTTCTTGGTATTTTTCTACATAAATGAATATAAGATATTTTATATTATAATTTTAATAAATTATATACTCATTTTAATATATGATTATATCAACAATAACATTTTCTTATGAAAAAAGTATTTTAATAATTTTATATATTGATTTATAAATTAAAATAAAATACATTATATAATACATAATAAATTTAATACATATTTTTCATCTATATTTTGCACTAGCGCGATGTAGTTACAATAGTTTTATATATTGATTTTTAAATTAAATAGAAATTAAAGATTATTTATTGCATAATATATTTAAATATTTTTTTTTCATCTATATTTTAGATAAAACATATATTTTCTTAATATGTTTTACATAAATGATTATATGAAGATTGAACAACCATTAGTAAAAAAAATCCATTTGATGTAAATATACATTATAATTGAATTGTTTTTATATAGAATAGAATTGCTAAAATGAAAAAAGGATTAAAAATATTATGCAATTTAAATAATAGGTTAATAGAGAAAGAGATTAAGTTAGAAAAATAAAATTATTATAGATGGATTAAATTAATATTGAATAATTCAAACATAGTATAGCTTTTTAAACTAATTGTTATTTGATAAATTTTAACTTTTATAACTATTTTAATCTATATGTAATCATTTTATCAAACTCAAAATGACATCAAATTTTAATACATAAAAAATTCTCTAATAAAATATGTATTGTATGTAAGATATAGGTAAACAAGATGTATTATTAAATTGATACTATCTGAAAATCATAAATAAGATGAATAAATATTTTTAAATTATAAATAAATATTCTATTTGAAAATCATTAAATAAAAATATTCAAAGATACTATCACAAATTATCTATACAAATTTTATTTATTAAATTTTTTAATTGATAATTTACTTAAAATATATAATATTTTAAAAATTAATAATTATTTTAATGAATTATATTCTAATAAAAATAATTCAATTGATCGATAATCGGAGGAAGCCGATAAGGTGTACATACCCTAACCCCTTGTATATTTTAAACTTGTGACCTCTCTTTCAAGAGCACAAGTTCTCCACTAGTAGGCCAACTCAAGATGTACAATATTCAAAAGATCATTATATCAAATCTAAAAAAAAAAATTAATACACAGAAACTACCTTAAACTTTAGTACATAAAGTACCACTTTAATTACAAGAAAATATCTAACATATTTTAAATAACGTAATACATTTTAAAATAATGTATTAAATTAAAATTATTTTGTAAAAAAATTATTTCAAACTTATGATTTAGAAAATAACTATTTAGACGTCATACATGCCCACACCACTTAAAGATACTAAGAATAACATTATATTAAATCTACCGGTTCCATCCGTAATTGTAAGTTTACAAGAGACCCTCAAAAATCAAAGCTTAGCATATGTTGTTTAAGCTAGGCTGCAAAAAAATGCAAATTAAAAAAAATAAGGCGAATGGTAGCTTTCACATTTAAAAAATTTCAAAACTATCATAGAATGTAAACTTATAAAGTGGGCACACTGTAAAATCGATCATATATGAGTAGTAGTTGTCTGTATCTACACAAATTGCTTAGATGTCTTACCTGTGACGTTTATGTTTTTGTTTGGTATAACTTTAGTAAAACTCTTGGATGAAACAATTTAGTTCTATTTATAGCTCAAGCCTTTCTTGCAATCACACAAGAACAAAGCTCTTAAGATCTTCACTAAACTTTAAATCTCAAAGTTTGTTTTGGGAGTTTTATCTTAGAGAAGTGGCCAAAGCATTTTTAGTGAAATGGAGAGCTAAGCATGATTAGAGAAGAATATCAAGAGGCCACCTCGGTCTCATGTAGTGGTGTTTCCCTATTCAATCCAAGGAAAAAATGGTGCTTGATCAATTTAATAACATTTCTAAAGCCACATAAATACTGGGAAACTTCTTTAATGAACTTGAACTCACTTATTCGTGTGACAAAAGTGGGTCCTCTAGTTCCCTCACTTTTTGTAGAGGGAAACAATCCTGAAGACACAAATGTTGGTGCATATCTATGGAAAGCAATAAATTGCACAAGGTGGCTCAAGACGAAGGGTAAGTCAATAGTCAAATATGTTTCATTTGGTAGATTAGTTATCCTTTCCAAAGAGAAAATCTATGAAATAACTTAGCTATTCATTCTTGTGGGTGATATGTCCAAGTGAGAACAAAGAAGAAAACAACAATACACAAGATTTTCCTACCTATTTGAGATAACCACTTATTCTTCAACACCACCATTTTAGCTTTACACTTGTTCATTGTATCATCCCACATCTAAGTATAATTCCTTCCAATATACAAGAGAATGCACAAGTACTTCAAAGGGAATGAGCCTATGGGGAAGTCCAGTATCCTTGCAATCTTTTCTTGTTTAGCCTTGCTTGTATTGAGAAAATACACTTGAGATTTATCCTTGTTCATGCACCGACCCATCCATGCCTCGTAATCCTCCAAGATTATTTTAATCGTGCTAGCTTCATGCTCTGAAGCTTCTCCAAATCGAATGGTGTTGTCTACAAACTAAGAATTCGACAAAGGTTGAATGTCTCTGTGAATCTTAACTTCTTTCCAAATACCTTGAGCATATATATTTTTGATCTTTCTACCAAGAACCTCTACTACTAAAACAAAAAGGGATGGCGACAGAGGATCACCCTGTCTTAATACATTCGAGGCTTTAAAAAATCCACTAACAACCCCATTGACCAACAAGGAAAAACTTACATTAGAAATACAATGGTTAATACAAGAGATCCACTTATCACATAATCCAAATTTCTCAAGAACACTAATCAAAAACTTCCAAAAAATTCTATCATAAGCTTTGCTAACATCTAATTTGACAAGCATACCTTTCTTATTCTCACTATGCAACAAATGAATGACTTCTGATGTAAGCAAAATACTATTTGATATTTCTCTACCAAGAGTAAAACCATGTTGTTCTTCTGAAATGAATTTATGTAGAATTCCTTTTAACCTATTTTCGATGGCCTTGGAGAGAATTTTGTAAAGAGAATTACAGAGGAAAATGGGATGAAAATTTTCCATAGATTGCACACTTGTTTCTTCGAGATAAGTGCAATAATGGTGTTATTAATCTTCTTAACAATTTTTCCTTTCTTTCTAAATTCCTCCGCAACCCGCCAAACATCCTCCCCAACAAATTCCAAACATCGTTGATAAAAATCAATGGTGAAACCATCCAGTCCTAGGGCCTTAGTAGGATGGAGATCAAAAGTTGCATCGCTAATTTCCTACAGAGAGAAAGGTCTTATTAACATTTTATTATAATCGTCCAAAACACTCGAAGGGATAGCATCTAGTAGTTCATCCTGCCAACGAGAAATGGAGCAAACAGAAGCACCAAAAACACCAAAAAAATGGTTAATAGTTGTCCTCTCAATATCATTTCCATTAACAAATATAGCACCAACCGAGTTCTTGATTGAAGAGATCCTATTGCAAGCTATTCTGGATTTCACCAAGGAATGAATTTTTTTTGTATTAGAATCACCAACTTTCAACCAAACTTCTCTAGACTTATCCCTCCAAAAAATCTCTTCTCTACATAATAATTTGGCAAGATGAGACCTAAGCATTTTTTTAATTCAAACTCCTGGGATGACATACCATTAGCAATAAATTTCTCAGTGAGTGTCCTCAAATATTCTTCTACTCTAAGCTTCTCCACCAAAATATTACCAAATGATACCCTATTCCAAGTTTTTATCCTGCTCTTGAGATAATGAAGCCTTTTAACCAATTTATAGGTAATCGATCCACAGAATATATTACTTTCTAATTATCACTGTTTTAATAGATTTTTGAAATCCTTATCCCTCCACCACATACTAAAAAATTTCAAATGACCTTTTACCTAAGGAGGGCCTCTATCAATTGATAATTGAACAGGAAAATGGTCTGACAAAGAGTAGGAAAGAATGAAAGATTCTAAACTAAATTTATCATCAAGCCACCTGTCCCCTACCAAGAATCTGTCCAATCATTCAGAGATATTAGAGAAATCCTTTCTTCTATTGGTCCAGGTAAAGATACCGTTCTTAGGGACCACATCTCAGAAATTATTATCTGATAGAAAATCCATGAAATTCTCCATACTTTAATTAGGTCTACAAATACCACCTCACTTCTCTCTATGATCTAGAATGGTATTAAAACCACCAGCAACAACTAACCAATCTCTACCACAAATCAATGCTTTCTCTGAAATCTCTTTCCAAACTTTTTCTTTGTCCTCACACAAAGAGGGACCATAAAAATTCATCAATAGAAAAGAAAAATCCTCCAGAAGAATCTCCACGAGCATCCAATAATTTGACTTCTCAATCAAGGAAATATTTACAGACTGGGGATTCCACATAATTCCTAAATCCCTAGCCGACCCTCTGGCTTCCTGAAAGCAACCTTCTCATTTACCACATTTATGGAAAAAACTTAAAGCTTTGTCCAAATTAAACTTGGTCTCTTGTAGAAGAATCACGTCACTGCTAATATAGTCAATTTCACGCTTGACCAAGTGATTCTTGTCAAGAGTCGATAGACCCCTAACATTCCAAGAAGTTATCTTCATTTGTCTCCAAGGGAGGGCTTCCCTCCCTTGGTCTTCTTCAATAAATCTAAAATGCTAATAATGCCCTTCTCCTTATCTTTGGCTTCTGTGATCTGCTTGTGACTTCTCCTCCCTCAAAAACCTTTTCCCTTCCCTAACAAAGTGTTAGCAGATTGGCTAATACTCCTAGGATCAACATTATTGAATTCATCCTTGGGGGAAAACTCTTCTTCAGAGCCGTTCACATATTCAATTTCTTTGTCAGGCAATCCTTTATGAACAACTAATTCAAGACCGTTATTAACCTCTATATCCCCTAAATTTGATTCCTTCACCAACTAATCTGAAATAGTGACATTTCCACTTGATCGAGTTACTACTTTATCCTTCTACTTTTTATCATCCTGTGCCATAGAAGGCAATAATTTTTGAGGAGTCTAAGGATCAACCGTTGTATTTTTCTTCCTCCATTATCTCTACATTCTACTGCTTCGACCCCTAAAAGCCCTATGCATGAAAAATTTGCACCTTTCCGAAGTGTGATTGGGAAAACCACAATGCTCACAAACCACATACACCTCTTCCACTTCCACATCTTGAAGCCATTTACAATCTATAGATTGCAAAAACAAATTCCAAGGAACTTTCTTGACTATGGCAATCTTTAGCCTAGCATAC
The DNA here is from genome assembly GCF_030272615.1 of Cryptomeria japonica. Taxonomy (NCBI): domain Eukaryota; kingdom Viridiplantae; phylum Streptophyta; class Pinopsida; order Cupressales; family Cupressaceae; genus Cryptomeria; species Cryptomeria japonica. Next base: position 247,560,916 of record NC_081409.1, on the reverse strand, counting down.
AAATAAGAGTCCCCCTCTATTATTTGCTCATCCACATCCAATAGAGTGTTCAATCCAACAATAAGAATAATAAGTCTAGTTGAATTCTCAACTCGAAGTTTGGACATTCAATTTGTGAAGTTACTATTTCCATAGATGGTGTTCATTTGATTGTCAACTCAGGGACGTAATTGAAATGGGTTTGCACTATATATGCACTAAGTTCCTACGATAGCTACCCTGCATTACTGCACCAACTAACATCTATGCAGGAAAGGTAAGAAAGAATTGAAACTATTGAAAGGCTACAAGAAAACTTCCAAATTAACATAAATTCATTCAAGAAATACTGGGTAAGTTCAATGCTACCAAATAGGAATTACTCTGTTTTAGTTTGGCTTCAGGAACAATCAATGGATCTATTTCCAATGGCTGCAGGAACAGTCAATGGATCTATTTCCAATGGCTGCAGGAACAGTCAATGCAAGAACGTCTACTACAGCTAAAGAAGAAAACTAATTTTAACAAAGGCACAGGAACATTCACCAAGTGGGCCCCCTTGGATGAGTGTTTCTAGGCTTCCAAAAAAATTCTAAGTGCTCAGAATAACATATCTTTATTCATGGTTCATTCAAAAGTCATTACATGATTCAAAATCAAAAGAAACTCAAAAAAATTGTAACTTTATTTCTAGAAATCCTCTACTTTGTTTCTTCTCTTTTTTTTTTCTAAACTACAAAAAGAGATAAAGATCTTTATTTAAAAGAAACAACTACTTCCTACAACATAGATCACGCTGATGAGAAGAGGCAGATAATTATTCAAGAAAGGAAACAACCGGAGTTAAGTCTCTGATAATGTGGATCTAAACTGAATCACAATCATTACATATCGTGGTGGTATTTACAACACTAATGCCCACTTGAGTAAGACATCAGTAAGTGTTGTGTGCCTACTCTTCCTCTGTCGTTCCTTATGCTCATCAACATTTCCGTTAATTCGATATTTCAGTCACCTCCTTGAATATCTCATTCTCCAATTGGCATGATAGGAGAGCCTTCTCAGCAACATCATTTTATTCCTTCAATTCAAAGGAAAGGACATACAAGAACATACACATCTATTTTAATTAATCAAAACATCTATTAATTTCACACATGATATTGCCTAAGACAATCCACATGGTAACATGAATAAATAACATGGTTGCAGGAATAAACTGGCAAAGACAAAACATGTTTTAATAGGTTTCGACTAACATCTGAAATACATATAGTCAACTTTTGATACATCATTACTATCATGTAAATCAAAATATGAGAAAAACTTATGAGTTCTAGGGACAAAAATATGCCAATGTCTCAACTCATCACAGAGTACCTAGCGAACACCCAATTTTCTCCAAACAAGCCTCTCCCTAATATTCCATCGGAAGATTATAAAGTCTAAACCAAATTAGATTGTTGTACACATCCAACAGAAAAGGATCAATATTTGATTTCCATGGTTGTAAGTACAAAGGGATCCCTTCGAAAAACCAATTTTGTTGATATAGTATTTTATTCCTAACCTCCTCTTCTACAAATATAACATCAAAAACTCCTTTTGGAAGAAATTTATTGACAGTTTGAGAATTCCAGTGAGAGGAAACCCAATTCTTAATGGCACTCCTCTCTAACTGTCTACCCATGAATCTTCCAATGACTGCCAATTTCTGCAAAAGACAAATGCCTCCTTCAACTTCTTCAGACACATCCAGGGATAAATGTTCAGCATCCCTATCTACAACATTGCTCCTTACCACAATCAAGCCTCCTTTTGACCCTGAACAAAAAGATATCTTAAACCCTAGCCCCGTGCTCCTCTGCATCTCTCCTCAAACTTTTACATAAATGATTATATGAATATTGAAATTATTATAAAATTTAAAAAATTAAATAAAAAATAGTAAAAAATTCTATTTGTGTAAATATACATTATATCTTTTGAATGATTTTTATATAGAATAGAATCGTTAAATGAAAAAATGGATTAAAAATATTATGTAATTTAATAAATAAACGTTAATAGAGAAAGAGATTAAATTAGAAAAATAAAATTATTATGGATGGATTAAACTGGAATTAAATAATTCAAACATAATCAAACTATTTAAACTAATTGTTATTTTATAAATTTTAACTTTTACAATTATTTTAATCTTCATATAATCATTTTATCAAACTCAAAATGACATCAAATTTTAATACATGAAAAATATCTCTAATATTTATACAAATACTTAGATCACTCTTACTTTTATATAAATACTAAAGCATGAAATTATGGCAAGAAAATATGTATTGTATGTAAGATATTGGTAAAACAAGATGTATTACTAAATTTATTATGTAACAAATAATCTATTTATGTCTATTTAATTTAAGAATTCAAAAACTATTGAAATATCTTATTAAATATCTTATATACATTTAGATCTAAAAACATAAAAGAAAATTTTTATTTTAGAAAAATATTGACACTATTTGAAAATCATAACTAAGATGTAGAAACATTTTTAAATTATAAATAAATATTCTGTTTGAAAATCATTAAATAAAAATATTCAAAGATACTATTACAAATTTTCTATACACTTTTTTCAATTGATAAATTATTTAAAATATAGAATTTTTTTTAAAAAAAATTATTTTAATGAATTATATTCTATATAAAAATAATTCAATTGATCATATTTTTACATTGACTAGACAAAATATTATTTTTAACTTTTATAATTAATTTAATAATTATTTAAATATTCACAAGATCATTATATCAAATCTAAAAACTAAATTTTAATACTACTTTAATCACAAGAAAATATCTAACATGTTTTAAGTAACATAATACATTTTAAAATAGTGTTTTAAATTAAAATTCAGTGACTATAGTTTACATTTCAAAACAAAAGTGAAGTTTACAAGAAAGACTCACAGAAAGTGTGTTGTTTAAACCAACGGCTACAAAATTTCAAAACTCCCACAAAACGTAACATCGATCATATATGACTGGCAGTCAATCAAAAAGATGGCAGGGTTGAAACTTTCTGAACAGATTGCTTGCCTGTCTTACCTGTGACGTTTATGTCTTTGTTTGGTAGAACTTTAGTAAAACTCTTGGATAGAACAATTTAGTTCTATTTATAGTTCAATCCTTTCCTGTAATCTCACAAAATCAAAGCTCTTTAGATCTTCACTAAACTTTAAATCTCAAAGTTTTGTTTTGTGGGTTTTATCTTAGAGAAGTAGCCAAAGCATTTTCAGAAGAATATCAAGAGATCACCTCGGTCTCATGTAGTGGTGTTTCCAAGGAAAAAATGGTGCTTGATGAATTTAATAACATTTCTTAAAGCCACATAAATACTGGGAAACTTCTTTAATGAACTGAAACAACAGAAATAAAATCCATGGACTCACTTATTCGAGTGAGAAGAGTGAGTCCTGTAGTTAGGGAAATAATTTTGAAGACACATGTTGGTGTACGCCTATGGAAAGCAACAAATTGCACAAGGTGGCTCAAGACGAAGGGGAAGTTAACCCTCAAATATGTTTCATTTGGCAGCTTAGCTATCCTTTCCAAAGAGAAAATCTATGAAATCGCATTTGGACTAAAGGCTACTGGTTATTCATTCTTGTGGGTGATAAGTCCATGTGAAAACAAAGAAGAAAACATTAGTACACAAGATTTGCTAGAGGATTTATTAGAGGAAACTTAAGGGAAATGGTTAGTGGTGTCATGGTGTCCACAAATGATTGTTCTTTCTCATTCCTCTATAGCCATTTTATGACTTCTAAAGTAGAGAGACTCACTTTATGGGTTCCTATTCTAGCATTTCATCAATGGAGTGATCAACCAACTAATACAAAATACATAGAAGAGGATTGGCAGATATGTAAAAGATTTAATAAGAGAGATGATGGTTTGGTTGCGTGGGAAGAAGTGTATAAATTAATCAAGGAAGTAATGGAAATTAAATGAGGATCTGAACTAAGAAATAATGCTTTGTGGTGGAAGATATTAGCTACGAAAGCTATGGGAAGGGGTGGATCTTTAGAGAAAAATATTGAAGCTTTTGTCGAGGAGGTCAAAAGTAGTGCATCATCAATGTCTTCTATTATGATTTAAATTTAGTTTGAATGCATTAAATTAAGTGTTTAATTTTACTTATTTTTAAAGAAGATTATTTAGATTTTAGGTTAGGCTTCATATTCTTAATTACTTTTTTAAGTGATTATTTTTGTGTTAATAAAATAATCAAACATATGCTTAACAAATCATGTATGAAGGGTGATCTCTTTGTTTGAATTAGTGTTAAATATGTTAACTAATTGCTTCTTACAAATTGGTCTTGGGAGTACAAGTTAACTAAGCCTCTCTAACATTGAAAGAACGAAGAGAAGATTTTAACATTCCTTTGTTTTGCATTACAGACATCTATCATCATGAGCTCATGTTTCATATTGTATAAAAATGCTCAACTAGTTTCTCAACTAATTCAACAAAGGTGGGAAAATACCCCTTAGGAATATGTAGGAACCATTGCAATGCCTTCTAAGCTTCATGTGAATAGCTTAAGTACAATTAGCTATCATTATAAGCTACTTTCTAACATGCTATAAAGAATTCTTTAATGTGTTCTATAAGATCTCTCTTCCTTGTACAAATGCAAAATCTTGAGATTTCAAAGTTGACAGGAAAAGAGATTTGTAATATAGTCGAATGGATTGTTTTTATCTTTCGCCATCTTTGAAATTTGGGTTGTAATAGTGGTCATATGGATTGTTTTCTACATATGACCACTATTACAACTCAAATTTAGAGCTTTGAAGTTGACAAAATTTTCAAATATTTGCTAAAATTTCAAAGCAAAGTTATAATAAATGATGCATAGCTCAATCCATGTCTTTAAGATGGTAATAATGCATGTCTAGGTGTTTAGATCTTCACAGAATTTGATAGGAATGTCAAAATGTTGATAGCCTTCCATTGCAAAGTATTCTTCCTCAATTCTGCACCTTCTTCACTTTCCATAATTGTCTTAATAGATTTCTCCACTTCATCCCTCCCAACTAGCCCATCTCTTGTTTTATTCAATCTTATCCCAGTCTTCAACACCTCTTCGATAAACTTAGAATTAGTTGGTTGATCGCTCCACTGAGCAATACTTAGGATAGGTAACCCTGAGCTGAGGCTCTCTAGTGTAGAATTCCATCCAGTGTGTAACAAACATACCCACAGACGGAAGAAGAGGGCCTACTGTTCGTATTGGAAGAAGAGGGCCAATTCATTGAAGGAGTTTCCCACTATCCATGTGGCTAGGGAAATGGTACTAAATTGGTTCATCACCAGTCGCAACACTTACTCATCGGGATTTCAAGGCTGTAGAAAGGTTGGCAAGTCTGATTGGCATAGTTGTGGAAGCCCTGGTATTTCTATAACATCACTCACATTCCCTGCTTCATCTTTTGCTTTCACTGAACACAAAGATTATAGAATGGAAATCAATATTAATAGTTAAAAAAACAGAGAAAAATAACTAACAAATAGCAGGAGCAAATTTTCCAATTTTAATATGATCCATATCTAATTACAATATTCCATTTTTCCAGCTTACCGACCCTATTACATATTCTTTTGAAAGAATTTATTATTAAAAAAATACATTTTCAGCTCTCAATTACTTAGGCATATACGTGTTCATAAATTATGGAAATAAGTTGGATGTTACTGTAAAAAGCAACAAGCTTGCATCTATCTATCAATGGGCTAAGTGTATCCTAACAAAACAAAACAAAAACTGTAAATATGGAACAAAATTTCAAATGGGAGATATTTTCCACAGCAAAATAAATTATGATTATTCATTTGTATAATTTTTGTGTTAAGTTTATCTTATGTTTCATCAAGTTGGAGTACTACTTGGATGGGTGACCCATCCAGAAGGCCCAATGCTTCACCTATGTGGGTATTACCTTTAAGTGTACCATTCATTCTCCTGAGAGATGGATTCTTGTGAATCACTATTTATGAAATATGGGTAAATGAATTTGACACAAAATATACACAGTTGATCTTGGTAACAATATCAAAAGTATGATGATTCACTTGTATAATTTCTGTGTCTCAATCCATATTTCATCAAAGTTGGAATAGTACATGGATGGGTGACCTATGGAGAAGGCCCAATGCTTTGCCTATGTGAGCATCACCTCTAAGTACACCATTCATTCTCATGAGATGGGTTTTTGTGAAACACTACTCATGAAACATATACAATGAATTTGACTCAAAAACTACACAGTTGAATCCAAATAGCAATATCAAAATTATGATGATTCACTTGTACAATTTTTGTGTCAAAATTATCAACCCATGTTTCATCAAGTTGGAATAGTGCTTGGATGGGTGATTGATCCAGAAGGCCCAATGCTTAGCCAATGTGAGCATCACCTTTAAGTGTACCATTCATTCTCATGAAAAATGGATTCTTGTGAACCATAAAACCTGGATAAGTGAATTTGACTCAAAAATTACACAGTTGAATCCTGATAACAATGTCAGAATCAAAATAATATTTGGAGTAAGATAAACTTACCCATTCCTGTGTAAAAATGATAATGGAAAAAACTGCACATGACTGTGTCCAAAAAAACGCTGAAGGAACATTAAACTTGTTAGCAATATGAGGCACCCAGTTGAGCAGAGCATCCTAGACAATGCAAAGAGACTTTATTTGTATCACCTTGAGAATTGAGCCTCTCTATCAGTCGTTCGAATGTAAGACCTCCCACCTTTTTCAACAAATCAATTCTCATATCTACATCTTTGGTGTTCTCACAATCAGGAGAAAGCCCATCTGAAATTGTTTCAATTCTGATATCCTGCAAGGCATTGGTCACATGAGCAGCAGCCTCATCCTGAGATTGTATCATTCCCTCTCTAACTCTCTCTGTGGTGATGAAGGTTACATGGATGTTTCTGCAGACAAGCCTCTTGGCAAACTCCATTAATGGATTCATATGACCCTGGACTGGGTAAGGGAAGACAACTACATGAGGTTTATGCTGACCCAATGACCCCATCTTTCAATGCAATTCAGGCTTCACTTATTCATAATGATACCACTGCACTGCATTTATAAGTAAATTGCACGTGGACTGCTTTCGTTTTGAGATAAAATGGCAAGTAATCTGACGGAAGTAGTTATGTAAATTCACTGAACTCAACAGTGCATTGACGAACTGAGCCACGGATTTTAGGCTCACTAAAGTTGATATGTCAGATAGTGAATGGCGTTCACTAAAGTTGCACGCTTAGGAAAGTACATTCTCATTTAAGAAATCTATTATCAATATGGGATAAACATTTACATTTCCACAATTGATCTATTATCCCATATTCATTCTGTTAGTTTTGAACGAGCAGAGAAGACATTATAATTAACAACAAAATAAAGAAACTATAACATAAACGAAAAGACAACGACGCATAACACAGTCATTTACGTGGTTCACCATTAATGGCTACATCCACTAGAAAGCAGGGAATAAATTCTATTAACCGACATCCAATCTACTACATCATACATGGCTGCACACATGCATTTAGAGAATCATATTTAGTTGAGAAACAAAGAGTTGGGAGAATCCGAAAGGTCTTGTGACCGTTGGGCTTCACATTCCCAACAATCTCCCCCGTGAAGGCCAGCCGGCACAGGCATGCATGACGACATTCCCTGCATTCCTATTCTAAATTGATAACTCAACCAGCCTGCTAGATTTTTGCTTCGCGATCTTCTGCTCACATACACTTCGGATTAATCTTCTCCAAAGCACGTCAGACTAAAGAAAAATTAACCATTGAGAATCTTATCTTGCAACTTTTACAGGCGCAACCTCGCCCATAAATTCATGATCAGCATATGTTCTGAACAATGCTTCAGCTATACGTTCTTCAAAAATATCACTCTCGTACTCATCCTCCAGACCAGCCACAAATGAAAATGGTAAATTTAATGCAATTGACCAATTTAAAGAAACATCGTTTTCTCTCCCATCATCATCCTGATGGTCAACAAAACTACAATTTATTTCTGCACCATTGATCTCCTTGCCCTGCCCAAACAACCTCCTCATAGATGAACCCATATCGTTGGATAGACAACTATTACACTTATATCCTTTGGGGAAGCAGCACTGCTGGACTTTAGATGTCCAAGTAGAAAACTATAGCAAATATCGAGGATGCTATGCAGCTTCTGATAAATATCATTGCATATTGTAGGGTCTGCAGAGACATCATTCTTAATTGTTGACAGTAAATAAGCCGCGGCAATTTCCTTCATCTTCAACAATGAAACGCCTTCTACAGAAAACGGATTTTCCTCACCCTTGTAGCTCACGCTAATCATTTGCGTGTCCACTTGATTAGCAATTAACCCGTCTTCATTAACTATAACACGGTCTGCTGCAGTTTTTGCCATACGAATAGTCATTACAAGAGTTGAATTGATTCTAGGCTAAGAGGACGTCGTGGAAGGAATAATAGATTGGAATTTTGCACAGTTTTTCTTTTCTTGTGCCAACCACTTCTGAAAACACTTCAAGCAGAAGTTGTGAGCACAAGGTGTAGTGACAGGTTGTTCGGGAAGCTGCATGTAGAAAAAGCAATTGAGGCTTTTATCAAAGAGCTCAAGAAGCTCATTTCTCCTGGGCCTGGAAACCTTGACCTCCTCTTTCCCGTCTTTTTCGCCCTTCTTGGACTTGTCGTTTCCTTGATCTCTGGCCAGAATGGACTGTTGTTGCGGCTGGTCGACCTGCCTCTGTTCTGGAGCCTCCAAGTTCATAACAAATCCACCATTACAGCGCGGACAACATACGTCATCCCCAAGAGTTGGCACAATCATTTGGTTGCACTGATGGCACCAAAAGTGCGATCTCATCATTGTAGCCATTTGGCAAGATATCGACTCCAAAAAATTTAATAAAAACTGAACCAAAAACTCTTCCAAGAAATTAAAGAAAACTGAACAGAACCATCTTCCTAACGCTTTAAATTCCATCTCCGTCACAAGTACTTGGGCAACAAAAAATAAAATCCCCACATAAAGCTCATTGGACGAAACTGCCATAGGTGTTATACTTGCCACATTTAACGCTTCTTGCCAGGACTGTTTGCATTTCGTGGAATTCCATCTACACTGGTTTGAAATCTTAGATACTTTTTGTCCTGCAGCCTCAGTCTTGGTTATTGGGAACAATCAATGGAGTATCGATAATGTCATTGGCATCCTTCCTAGTTTCCATATCTTCGATAATCTTTGCATGAACCCTGAGCAAAGCATCCTGCGCAGGTGATGGCCTTTCAATGTCCCCATAAAAACCAGAATGTTGATCTCCAATTGCCGAAACAGAAATATGTAAGACCCTTTCCTAACATCCTTTTGTTGTTTTTTTGCACAAAAGCGACACTACCAGCAGGCCTCGTGGCTTCCAAAACCTCATCAGCCCGTATTCTCCAACCTCGTATGGGCTCCTCTGCATCATACCTGTTCTCGATGCGCATTTTGACAGGCACTTTCTGCAGAGTAATATTCTCCTCATCTTGGGAGACAAGCTCCGTAGAAAATTCCCTAGGATACCCAAATACCTCTGAAACCATGTCGTTGCCACCGTTTTCTTCATACTCTGCCTCCTTGGTGAATCTCTCTTCAATGAGGTCAACTTCCATCTCCACCACAACCTGAGAACAATCCAAAACAAGACCCCAACCAGACTTGGTCTGGGGAAACTCTCCCGCCACATCACGAGGCTCAGTATCCTCAATCTGGTCAGAGATTGGAGGCTCAACACGTTGTCTTCGCCATGGCCTGCAATCAGCATCATCGTCTGTATCATGATCACGAAGCTTTCTATTTACAGAAGTAGCTCCCCCTGCATCAATCATAATTTGATCAAAACTTCTTTCATTCTGCATTTCGTCATCCAATTCCATATGTTCATATTGTTCTATGAAATTGTCTGTAAAAAGGTCTTCTCCCTCTTCAGCCGCAACCTCTACTTGGGTATTCAACAATTTTTCTTCAACATCCTTCAACTTGGTCTGAAGCCTAGCTTCTCTCAAAGAAGCGTTTTGCAAATATTCTTGAAGAGAAAATATCTTGGCTTGCGTATTGCTATGATGATCTTTTAGAGCTATTATGAGATTCTCCATCTCAACATGCCCATCAACCGGTATATCATCAAGGTTGCCTTTATTTACTTTTGCTCTATTTAAGATTTCCATTAGTTCTTTTTCTCTTAAATGTCTCGAAGTCTCAACCTCCAAAATTCTTGCCAAGGTATCCTCTATAAAATACAACTGATCCGTCAGTAAGAAATTTTCCTCCTTTAGCCGCATAATTTTCTCTTCTTGATATTTTTCGACATCGTATGTCTCATCATCTTCACTCGCCTTGACATCCTCTTCTTCAGCCGAATCCTCCTTATCTTTCCAGCCATCCGACCAATGTACATGATGTTTCATTTCAGCTTCTTCTTCTTCCTCCATCTCTGCTCAAGCCAACATGGCTCTGATACCAATTGTTAGTTTTGAACGAGCAGAGAAGACATTATAATTAGCAACAAAATAAAGAAACTATAACATAAATGAAAAGACAACAATGCATAACATAGTCATTTACGTGGTTCACCATTAATGGCTACATCCACTAGAAAGCAGGGAATAAATTCTATTAACTGATATCCAATCTACTACATCATACATGGCTGCACACATGCATTTATAGAATCATATTTAATTGGGAAACAAAGAGTTGGGAGAATCCGAAAGGTCTTGTGACTGTTGGGCTTCACATTCCCAACACATCCAATAGCATGGATTCACACAGAGAATTCTTATAAAAGCAGAGCCCTTCTCCCATTTTTCTATCCATAACTTGGCATTCAAAATTCATTGTTTTGCATCTTTGATATTGTCCATGCATTTTTGCACTATTTTTTCTTAATCAATCTCAATTTTGATTTACTTTGCATTCATCTTGAAATCCATCCATTATAACTTCTTGTGCATGTGCTTGTTTATGTTGCCTTCGCATGTGTGTTTTCCTGCAATGTTTGAAAGTTTTTGGGAACATTTGCCTAATGGTTTGACATTTTATCAAAGGGTTTATGTGCTTTGTCTATTGTCTACACTCTGCATTCTATCAAACACTTCACATCCCTTGTATTTGGAATTTCATTCACACAGTTCCAACGTTCCTTGTCTATGAAATGCTTTTGTGCTTACTCTTTGGTGGGTTTAAAATGGTTTAAACGCATTGTATTTATATCACGTTTTTGCAAGTTGAAACAACAATTGGAATAGGTTTTAAATAAAAATAAAACAATTAATATTTGTGACCTATACTTCCACGTTTTGGCATCCATAAAACAAGTTTTCACGCCTTATCTATCTGTTTTAACAGTCCTTAATGCATTGCCTTTGATTCTTATGATCTGAAAATATTTAACAGGCAATGCCAATGATTTCATAAAAGAAAAAAGAAAAACATTTAAAGCCATTTCCATAACGTGTTCTTTGTATTTGTTGTTTGTTTGACAGATTTCTAAAGTCATTTCAACAAGACAATTTTGCATATATCTTCATTCATTACATGTCACGACCATAATTCTTTCAGCGTACCCACAAGTCTTTCATTGTTTTATGGATGCATGAGGCTATTTTCCACCTTGTGTTGGGCTATTTTAAGCCCGCCTGAAAGGCTATTAGAAGCCTGCGTAGGATGTCTAAATTTAGGTTAAATTTTTCTTTGATTTTAGTTTAGTTTTTAAATAAATTTAATTTAGGTTTGTTTAAATTTAGTATTAGTTTAGATTTCATTTTGGTTTAATTTAAATGTTAATTTGGTATAGTTTTTAATTTTAATTTAAGATTTTTGTTATTAATTTAAATTTAAATTTTTGGTGTTTTAGATTTAGAGTTTATTTATTTTAATTAGATTTAGTTTTTTTTAATTTGATATATTTTTTAATTAGATTTAGATTCTTTTATTGTTATTTTAATTTAGATTTATAATCTAATTTTGTTAATGAGATTTTTAATTTTGTTATTAGATTAGATTTTTAATTTTTTATTTATATTAGATTTTTTAATTTAAAGTTAAATTAGAGTTTCAATTTTAAATTTTAACAGATATTTTATTTTTTTTTATCGGTAAAAGGCCGTAGACGAAATTTTTATTAATCATTAATAAAATTTACAACACTCCACTCGTGCGGGCACTGGTAGGAAAGAGTGGAGGCGAGAAAACCTCTGACCTTGCCCGGGACTATAGTCCAGAAAAATCCTACAACTATAATATGTAAGAACAAGATTTTTGAAAATTACAATAGCACCCCGGGCTAAGGGTGATTAGGGGAGGAAGATATTTTCTTTCCCTTACAAGCCCCTTTTGACATATTACAATTATCACTATTCTCCTTGAGCCCTGTCTTGAGTTTGAGCTTTGATTTAATGTTGTTTATAAGCCATTTCAGCATAGCTATCTTCCTTTCTTTTGTTTAAGATGGCCTTGCTCACCCTGCATGATTAGTATTCATACCACTTGCCAAGATTGTTAGTATAATTTAATTCAAATACTATATTTTATATTCAAGTCTAGGATTATTCCTCGGCCATTTATCCTATTGGATCTACCATTCCAAAATTTAAATAGAGAAATATAAACAGATAAAAATAAACAGAGTGTTTCGATTTCCTACTTTAGTGTGTCTTAAAACCTTAACCTCATTTATCTACAAGTGAAAAAGTAGTTGATATGATATATTCATAAACAGAGTTCATAGTAGTTCCTTGTTTGAGAAATGCACATCAATAGTTATGAACCACCTATTTACATCCTTTTGTTTTTGTATCAGGATGCTATCCTCAATAATGGATGATATCCAGGATACAATAACAAAAGGGAATAAAGGGGATTTTGTCATGTCTGTATCCGTGTCAAGCTAACTCACACAGCCATGTAAAATCTAGGTGAAAAGGGCAATAGATAGAAATAGATGAGTATCATGGTAGTATTCAACTTTAATTCTCACCCAGAATATTTTGCATGCATGCCACTTATTACCCATAGTCTGTAGACTGTTAGATAATCTTCCATATATAGATATCACAACAACAAGTGACACACAAGTATATTTTAACAACTTGCAGAAATAATAGATCTTGCAATTGATGCTCTTAGTTCATATAAATCTACATATATAGATGTTGAAGGCCTTCATTGTAGTCTTTAATAATAATTCCCTCCTTGATTATGTATCCACCTATATGAGTATATACCTATATATGAGTATATTCAAATGATTATATTCATATATATGAATATATATGAATATAACAAACAGTGTAAGAATATATCCGCCAATCCTCAATATATGTAGGAGTATATGAATAGGAGCAACAATAGTAACTGAAATGAAAGGTCAGAGCTACTCTCATGAAGTGGATACGAGTAAAACCATAAATTTAATAGTAACATAACACTATTTTATTGAATTTAAACCAACTATGTTTATCCTTAAGATATGGTGAGATTAATATCTCTTTCAAAGTCTATATTGACCATAAGCTAACATTGTTCTTTTTAATATAGTAATAAGCTAGAGTGCCAAGCTAAGTAGAATATAAAGTGACAAGGAAGAAACACAATTGTCACATCTTCTATCCAAGATCCGTAGCCACCTTATTTCGAGATTCAAGGGGAAGGGGTCACCCCTTCCCCATCATCCAGTTCGAAGCCCTCTTCCTTTAAGAAGTCCTCGAACCAAGTAGTCTTTGGTGGGTTCCTCACATGAAATAAGCGAAACATGAAATTAACATTCCTATTCACTTCAACAGTCCTTTCCTTGGTAAATTCTTCCTCATCCATAGTCATAATGGGGAGTCTAGTCACCGGCCTATTATTTCGCATAAAAACATCATAATCTCTTGGCCTTGGTATGGTCCAGTTGTTGCCAATATTGACAAGAACCCTTTCCATTTCGCCCAGGATCGAGGCTATGAAGATATCCTTGCATAGAGCACCTGTGTCCTCTCTGTTCTTGGTGAAGAACACCGTAATGGCCAAGAACATGGCTGCCACATCAGAGTTTGCCCTAGTTCGGTCAGTGTTTGTGAGATAGTCTGGGCCAAGGATGTTCTCTACATCATCTAGTACTAAGGCATGAGGAAAGCGAATAATGCATTTGAGGCGATCCCTAGTGATGACCCCATCGAAGGCCATTTGCCTCTTTGAGCTGATCAATTTAATAGGGGTATCCATCTCTGGTATAACTTAGATCCAAGAGGTATCAATGACATAGAACTAGACAGGCCTAAATTGGTAATGAAGCTTATTAATTTTACCATGAAGGCTTGGCTTAATAATCGCACTAGGTAATTATGTTAATGACTGAAGTGTCACATCCTCTCTTACATCTTGCGTACTTTTGTCCCCTTCAGACATCTCTAATTAATTTAGTATAATTGCCAAATCTTCAGATGAAGATCCGCCTTTGAAGATATCATTTTGAGTTTCCTTTTCTTTAATTACAAGCCACAATCATATTTTGGCTAATGTCCTTTCGAGTTTCCAACTAAGACAGACAGCTAATGCCCTATTCGTTGGGACTTTAACCTGCCATAATGACTCGGATCTCTCTAAGATCAAATGTGTAACGATGATCGGACGCTTTGATTAAGACTATTGATTTTCCATAATATTGTAAATATTCGAATTTGTATATACCCATCATAAGGAGCTAACGATTATCCTAAACCAAGGCATATGAGTATAAGTATAAATAATATGCCTGAGATTGAAGTTTTAATATAAAGAATATATATTTTAACATGTGATAAGTGATGTATAAATAATAAATAGAGTGAGTATAAAATATATATATATATATATATATATGCAGATTTGGTGTCAGAATTCTTAGAAGAGTAAAATTGTAAGTATATATATATATATAAGACTATATATATAATATATATTATATATATATGTAAGTTATATAATATATGTATAATATATATAAATTATAAAATAAGAGCCTGCAGGTATTTCATCTGTTAAATGAGGATGTTTAAGTGTATATGCCTGTTCGGTGTAATATTAATATTTGTATCAATTTTAATAATCTATTTAAATTTATGCAGAAATACTGTGTAGTATTTACTGCATATTTTATAACAAAAGTTTAATGCCAGTGGTAAGTCAATATATATATATATATATATATATTGATGTATGTATAGAAACTCATATAATCAGTATATATATGCATATATATATATATATAGAAAATATTATGTATATATATATATATACATGTTTATATGAGTGATTATAAATGGGTTTATATATATAGAGTGTTCTAAGTAGCAAGTGTAAAAGGTTGTGTTAGATATATACTCCTTATCACCTACCCCTAATATTTGACTCAGGCATTCTCTATGTATATATTTCATCAATTTGTGGATAAATCTGTATAAATGCTATTATTTTTATAGGTTGTGCGTCATTTTAAAATCTTGTTAAGGATAGATGCCAGGGGCCATATGGATCACTATTTTGCCATCTGCCCCCATGTTAGCTAGGTAGTCGGCCCTTTTGTTGCCCTCTATGTAGATGTGGTTATAGACGACTCTGTCAAATGTTTTGATGTTTGTCAGTATCCTAGATAGGGAGGCATTTAGCTTCCAATTAGGCATTGCCCCTTTTCTAAGGGCATTAATGGTTAATAGCGAGTCCCCTTCAATGTTAATCCTCTTTACATTCAGTATTTTGCATAGATTTATACCTTCTGCTAATGCTTTTAGCTCTGCTTCATTGTTTGTGCTTTTGCCCATGCGTATGGCCATGTGAGCTAGTTCTTCTCCTTTTGAATTGTGAAGGCAACATCAAAGTCCAACATCTCTCAGATTGCCCCTAGATGCCCCATGAAAGTTAAGCTTAACCCATCCAGCTTTAGGGGGTAGCCACTTACATTCTGCATGTTTTGTGTTGTTGGGTGTTGGACCTTTCCCTATGAAAGGTGAAATCCTTAGACCTTTCCACCTTAGTCTCATCTTTTCATCCCAATAGGACATATTGACATCCCTCTGACTATTAGAGATCTGGTTATTTACCATTTCTACTATGGTAGCTTTGATTTTACTAGTTAGTTGGGCCCAGTGCATTTTACTATCTTTGAAAATCCTCCTGTTTCTCTCCTTCCAGATTTCCCAAATCACTAGGGAGGGGGCTATGACCCATAGATTTTCGTACATACATCCTATGTTCCGAATGGGCCATGCATGGAATATGCCAGAGAGAGTGCTAGGAATAGGGGTATACCAATTCAATTGTTTTTTCAACCAACCCCAGCAATTGTGTGCATATTCACAGATTAACAGTATGTGATTAGTATTTTCTTCCTCCTTTTCGCATAATGGGCACCTGTTGGGGCTCTCAAATCCTAGTTTCCTAAAGGTTTCATTGGTGACGATCTGGTTTTGTATTGCTAACCATGCAAACAAGCCAGCCTTTGATAGGCAGCTTTTATCCCAACAAAGCATTAGGGGCAGGTTAGTGCTTGGGTTATTCTTTTTGATTAATAGGTGTTTATATCCCTCCTTAGTTTCATACTTCCCCTTCTTGGATCCTGCCCACATCAGTTTATCTTTTTCAGAATTTAATGCAGGGTTTCTTGAGGCTAGGATCTATGCTAAGAGGGATCTCTCCCGGTCCGGTAGGCAAAAATTATTCAGTGATTTCCATCTCCTTTGTTTGAGGCCTTCAATGTTGTATTCCTCCACATAGTCTCTCACTTTATCTCCCCATTGCTTTTCAAGGATGGGTATAATTTTATTAAAGTTATGAAGTTTGTTGATAGCTCTTTGTGCCCCCCAGGAATCTCTCTAAAATAAGGCATCCTCCCCATTTCCTAAATTCCATGTTATCTTGTCCGTTGTGATATCTCTACAGCCAATCATAAAGTTCCAAAATCTGGACCCTTTATGTGGATGGGCTATCCTAAAGATGCTTGTGGGATCTGAGTTGTGAAGGTATTTTTAATAAAGGATCCTTGCCCATTTGAGGTTTGGGTTATTATACATTCTCCATACTAGTTTTGCTCCAAGAGCCTTGCTTTGAATTTTTAGATCTTTGATACCTAAACCCCCAACATCTTTAGGTAGACATATCTTTTCCCAAGCTACCAATGGGAGTTTGAATTTGTCTTCAGAACCTTGCCAAAAGATTGTCTTGATATGTTTTGTTATTTCCTTACTTTTGGTTGAGGGCAGATCCATGCATGAAAGTTGGTATATTAGCATCGCTAAGAGAACCGACTTAATCATGGTGGCCTTTCTAGCAGAGGATAACCATTTCCCTTTCCATGAGGAGGTCCTGTTTGTAATTTTGGAGACCACCTAATCCCATAATTTGGATGATCTATTCCCTTTGTCTAGGGGAAGTCCTAGCTATTTACATGGTAATTCCCCTATATTGTATTTAAGAATGTTTATGATTTTCCTTTGGAGTTCTTTATCTGTGTTGAAAAAGATATTGTTGGATTTTGAAGTGTTGATTTCCTATCTAGAAATCATAGTGTAGTTGTTTAAGATTTTTTAAAGTGTTTTTGCTTCTCTTGTATTGCTCTATCCAAACAGCATGGTATCATCAACAAATTGTTGATGGGTTATTGGTTCCATGTCTGATGTAATTTTTATACCCTTCAACTATTATGTTTCTCTTACCTTATTAATCATCCTTCCCAATGATTCTGCCATGATGATAAAAAGAAAGGGGGAAAGGGGGTCCCCCTGTCTGAGTCTCTTGAAATTTCAAAGAATCCTTCTGAGGCCCCATTGACTAAGATTGATACTCTAGGTGTTGCGATGCATTCATATATCAGATTGATTCATTGCTTATTAAACCCAAATGATTCAAGACATTTACATAGAAAGTGCAAATCTACTTTGTCATATGCCTTTTTAATATCTAATTTTATCATCATACTCCGTTCCTTATTGTTTTGTATTGAGTGGATTGCTTCTTGAGCAATGATTATACCATCATAAATAGATCTACCTGGCACAAAGCTAGTCTGCTCCTCACTAATGATTATGGGGAGGAGTTTGTAAAGTCTATTTGCAATTATTTTTGTGAGTAATTTATAAAGGGTATTGCATAATGCTATTGGTCAGAAATCCTCAAAACTGTCCACTATTTCCTTTTTTTGGATTCAAAGCTATGAATGTGTTATTTAGTTCTCTTAGAATCTTTCCTAAATTTCTCATCCCTTCCAGTGATTCTATAATTAATTCCCCCATGAATTTCCAGCATTTTTGAAAAAAGTGTGCTAGGAATCCATCAGGGCTAGGAGCCTTATCCGGTCCCATTTGGAATTGTAGGATTTTGCCAAGATCAAGAGGAAATGGAAAGCACAAATAAGAGAGACAATAGAATGACAAGAACAAAACTGTATTCTCATCAATATGCAAAATGATCAACTAGATTCACCAATACAATGAATATACGTCTGCTTATATAGGCAAGGCCATATGGATGTATGAGCACACAATTATGACATGTGGCTCAATGAGAAACAAGGGTAGGTAAGAAATACTAGGGGTAGGTAGGAGAAATAATATAATATTCCACAAGAGGTGGATGACCCACTGAATGTGGAGTGTAACAGCAAAATAAGACCACAAAAGGTGGAATTTCTCCTACAAGCACTATCCCTATGTGCACACTTCCCTAAGTGTCTCAAATCCAAACTACGAAGAAATGCATTATCCTAAGTTAACTTAAGTAAGGTGTAATAATATCCATAATGAATATTTATTTACACCAACACCCCCCCTTAAGTGCAACTTAGGGGAATGCACTTAAGTCTACAATGCAACTAAGAAATGCAATATGGATCCTGGCTACGAGGCCATGTTAGGTACCCATGTACAAATGTAAATGCATAAAAACCAATGCAAGGAAATCTCTCACAAAGCGAGGATAGAGAGAAAAAACCCAAAGGGAAAAAACCCTCCCCCAAAAGAGAGATGAAAACTAGATACAAAGAACTCTCATAGAAGTATGTGAAGGACAAAACCCCATGTGAGGAAAAAGTCCCCCCCATATGAGAGAAGAAGAATAGAGACTAGGAATCCCTCTCTCAATCTGGAATCTGCACCAATGATAGAAGCTCGAAGATGAATGAAGAAATTGCTCCATGAACGTCGAACAACATTCCTCCCCTTAGGAAGAAAGAGAGCCAATGTTGCACCAATAATGTCAAAGTGTGACAAAACCAGGTACCAAGTTGATGACGATGAATCACTTGCTACAACAAAAAGAAGATCAGGCATGGAGACAACCTGCTGTGAGCATCATCTAGATACTTAGAAATAGCAGAAATACCGGTACAATCCAAGTCTCACGGGAGCCATGCACAAATGTGTACAATCTAAGTCTCAACTGGAGCCATGCACCAAGTCTCACAAGATATTCCTAATCTATGTATACAAGAGGATTACATTAAATATGTCAACAATGACAAGATACAAAGAGGTGTGGCACTTTATGATAGTGCGAGTACAACATTGCTCATGCAAGAGCATACAACATAATAGTGCAAATCTGGAAACATGAAGATGATGCCACCAAGAAGCCCTGTAGAATATTGCAGAAAAAGAAGCCTCCGATTGGGATGTGGTCAAGAGATATAAAGGAGCAAATCAACCCTCCTCCTTGACTGCCAGTTGGAAGCACTACAAGACAGGTGTAAAGTGACAAGAAAAAAAAGTGTTCCCAATTTGACTTATTAAAAGATGTTTGTGTTTTTAAAAGATTTTAAAAATCTAAATAAAAACAACTTATTATGCCCATGCAAAAAAAAACTTTACTAAAAAATAAATAAAAAAGCGATAGCCATTTTTTTTTTATTAAAAAAATGATATTAAAAAAACTTTAATAAAAATTTATTAAAGAAAAAAAACTTTAATAAAAAAGTTTATTTTTTTAATTATTAAAAATAAATTTATTTAAAATAAATAAGAAAAAAATTAATATTTTTATTTAATTATTAAAAAAAAATTTAAAACATTTAAAAAAAAAAAATTATAAAAAAATTATTAAAAAACAAAAAAAAAGACAAGGGCCTACCCGCAGGTAACCTGCGGTACACGCAGGGACTACCTGTGGGCCGCAGGTACCCTGCGGTACTGCAGGGCCTGCGGGGCCGCAGGTGGCCTGTAGTCACCGCAGGTACACCTGCAGGTCGCAGGTTGCCTGCGGTACCTGCAGGTACACCTGCGAGCCGCAGGTGGCTAGCGGGCCAATAAAACCCCCCCCCCACTTTTTAAATTTTTTTTTCAATGTCTTTAAAAAATGGAAAAACAAAAAAAACGCCCCCCCCAATATTTAATTTTTATTTTTTATTCTTCAAATTTTCGAAAATAATTAAAAAAACGGAAAAATTAAAAAAATATTTTCAGACCTGTACCTGCAAGTCCGTACGGCGGGCTGGGAGGGGAGAATTTTTCAACTCAGGGTAATGGAGGCTGATTTTGACGAATTGATAGTCGATCTTGGGGTTTTTGGGCCTTTTGAGCGCAATGGCAATGACGGATTTGACCAAAAATGCTCCAAAATTGCAGATCACTGCCGGGACAAGTCACCACCCTCCACCTTCAAACGGCTCTCGATTTGGCCTCGGATGTCGGATTTGGAAGAAATAAAAGGCGATTCTTACTTTATCAAACCTCCTCAATCCAATGATGACCTCAGATTTGACGCAACAAGCTCCAATTAATAACCTGCAATAGAAAGCTCCAAAATGCAAACCCCAAAAATTTCTCAATTGGCAAACCAATGGCACTCTAATGGCTCTGATACCATGTAGGATTTTGCCAAGATCAAGAGGCAATGGAAAGCACAAATAAGAGAGACAATAGAATGACAAGAACAAAACTATATTCTCATCAATATGCAAAATGATCAACTGGATTCACCAATACAATGAATATAGGCCTGCTTATATAGGCAAGGCCATATGGATGTACAAGCACACAATTATGACATGTGGCTCAATGAGAAACAAGGGTAGGTAGGAGAAACAATATAATATTCCACAAGAGGTGGATGACCCACCGAATGTGGAGTGTAACAGCAAAATAAGACCACAAAAGGTGGAATTTCTCCTATAAGCACTATCCCTATGTGCACACTTCCCTAAGTGTCTCAAATCCAAACTACGAAGAGATGCATTATCCTAAGTTAACTTAAGTAAGGTGTAATAATATCCATAATAAATATTTATTTACACCAACAGGAATAAAGTTGTTTCTACTTCTTCCCTAGATAGTTTTTTATTAAGCATCAGGTTGTGTTCCTTAGAGATTAACTTGGGAATGCATTTTAATAATTCACTCTCTTTTGTCCACCTAGATCCCTCTTTGTTATTGAGGATATTTTTAAAATACCATACTACTTCCTTTGCTATACTATCAGGTTCCTCACTGAAGTCTCCTGAATTTAATTTTATTCTATTGATCCTATTTATAGCTCTTTCTTGTTTTGTGTTGTTGTGGAAGAAGCTTGTATTTCTGTCCCTAGCTTCCAACCAGTGTTCCTTAGATTTTTGTTTCCAAAATATATCTTCTCTTACTAGGATTTCCTCGTATTGTGCCAAGTTGGTCTTTTCCTTTTGGTAAAACGTGTTATCCATCCCATGCTTAATTACCTCTTCATTAGTTTTTTCCATTTCTATCTCAATTTCCTTTTTTTTTGTGAAGATGTTTCCAAAGTGCATTTTGTTCCATATTGTTAATTGCTGCTTTATTTGTTTTAATTTGGTAACTACTTTGAAATTTTTGGAGCCTATAACTTCTATTTCTTTCCACCATTTTTCTATTAGTTGTATTAAGTTTTCATCCCTTAGACACATTATTTCAAAGCGAAAATGGGTTTTGGTTGGCTTTAGTTCCTCTATTATGGTCACTTGGATCAGGAAATGGTCCAATCCTGAGAACAGGAGAACTGAGGATTCATAAGACTATGTAAGATTTCCACTTAAGAAGAATCTGTCCAGTTTTCCTGCTATGTTGCAGAATCCTTGTCTTCTATTATTCCAGGTAAAGGCTTCATTTTTTGTCTTGAATTCCATCAAGTTACACTTATATGTCCATTCTTTGAAATCTTGAATTGTTTGGGAAATTTTTTTATTACCCCCCCATTTTTCCTTGGGGTCTAAGATGGCACTGAAATCCCCACCTATTATGTATGTTTGATCCATGTGAATTGATAGGAAGTCCCCAATTTCATTCCACACTTGTCTTTTTGCTTGTGTTTGGATAGGTCCATATACATTTATTATAATAAATTTTAAGTTTCTTTTAATGCTTATAGCCCAGCCACACATCCAATTTGGGCTCTTTCTAATTAGCTTAAAGGATATTAGCCTAGGATCCCAAATGATGGCCAACCCACTTGAGGCTCCACAAGTAGTTTGACCTTCAATTTCTCTGATACCTAATTTTTTGTTGAAGTTTTCCATCTCATTGTTACTTAATTTAGTTTCCTGTGTTAAGAATATTTTTGGATTGAATTAGCTATGCAATGTTTAAAGATACGTTGCTTGTTAGGGGCATTTAGGCCCCTAACATTCCAAGTAAGGAGTTTCATATCTCCTTGGGAAGGTCCTTCCCCTTCCCTACCTCAAAAAGGTTTGTGATTTTAATTTGGTCAGCAACACTTCCTGCTTTGATTAGTAATTTTGCAATTGATTTTCTTCCTCTCTTTTTTAGTTCAGTAGCATAATCCAGGGGTGAGCAGGTTTCAATGGTTTTATCTATCCCTAGGTTGTCCATATTTTCCATTACTTCATCATATTTACGGTCATGTAACTCTTCCTTGGTTGCATTAAGTTTGAATAATTTTTTGGCTAACAATACTTTTTGTAATGCTAATTCTTCCTCATCCGCTATTTCATTTATGAATAGCTCTATGAGGTCATTTGTAACTTCATTGCCAACATACTCAAGGATGATTTTTTTTTCTCTTTCAATCATTTCTTCCCTTTCTATGTCCTTTTCATTGTTGTTATTACTGGAATTCTTTTTCTTTTTTTTAGAGCATCTTGCCTTCTCTATTGTGCATGGTGTGGGATAGTTTTCTGATTCCTCAATGTTTTCATCCTTATTTTCGTTATCTTCTACTGTTTCCTCTTGGTTATCAAAATTTTCTCCACTCATCAGGGATCTATTTTCCATTCCATTATCTTTGCTATGTTCCCTTGAATCATTGTTTATCGATGGTAGAGTTGCTTCTTGTTCAAAGCATTCTTTGTTCTCTATATTTTTCCCTCTTTGTTCAACTACTAGTTCCCCTTCTTTAGAAATGTTATCTCTGTTTCCTATCTCTATTTTATCTTTTTCATATTTTGCCATTTTTTTATTGCCTACTGATTCCTTAGCCCTAGGGTTTTGTTTATGGAGCGCAAATCCTCCATTTGGATTGAATTTTATGTTTATAGCTTTATCAGCTACAGGATCTTTTTTTGTCTTAATATATTTTCTCTCAATATTTTGTTCAGGGAAGATAACTTCCTTGGCTGTGATATCACCAGTAAAGATCTTTGGATGGATCTGGTATATCGAGTGGTTTGTAATAATTTTTATGGGTTCTAATTTCTATTTTTTTATCTCAACATTGGCTAATATTTTTATGTCAAAGGAAACCTTGTAATTCTCCTCCATACCCTCAAATCCTCCTAAAAAATCCCCAAATTTTGTTAGGGTATGATTATGAATCAATTCTACCAGCATTCTAGGGAGCCGAACCCATTTAGGCACCCTATGCTTTTCAAAATCTTTGGGCGAGAAATTAGGTTTCCAATTAAAAAATTTGAAATAATAACCTTTAAAGAATCTGTGATTATTGCTAAGTAAATGATTTTTAAGTTCATATGAATTGCATTGAATAAACAAAAAATCATCTTCCAAACAAGTAATACTTATCTGGTTTTTCATGGTGGTTCTCAACCAATGGAGGACATCAGAGGTCGACGCTCCAAATCCATACCATTTACCAAAGAGCCCGTATTCATTGTAGCGATCCTACAATTCATTTGTATGTTTGTTGCTTATTATCACTATGTTATCCACTCTATTGCACAACGGCTTTTGAGTGTTGTTTAAGCTTTGTTTAGGGTTATTTCCTTCATTGCACTGAGTTTGGACCACTGCCTTTGAGCTGTTCGTGGCGGGTTTTCTTAACCCTAATTTTATTCTATTTGCACCTGATGCCACATCGTTTTGGGCTTGAGAAAATTTCTCCGCATGGATGTATGGTAAATATGTAGCACTGCCTTTGTTAGGGTAACAATTTTCCTAAGAAGCCTTCAGGATGGTAAGAAATTCCCTTCTCTTCTATGTTAAAAAATTTTCCTGTCTCTTTAATGGTGCCCTAGGGTTCCGTTGTGTCCTTCTCCAAACTGGATTAGCTATCATCATTGAGGAAGATGCCATTTCACCTGTATTCCTCTGGCTAGATGGGGGACCCTTGGAACCCCAACTACCCTTTTGCATATATCATTAAGCTATAAATTAATCAAATTTGCTCCTGTGGTGCATGATTGAGAGGCATTCAAAATTGCAAATCTATTTGAGGTGCCCACAACATTTTTATGGACCTTATGTAAATTTATTCCACTTTGCAAATCATCATTTTTCCTCCCATGCATTCGAGGGTGCTTCGTGGGTTTTGCAGAAATGAATCTGCTTTTCGCATTTTCGCTCCTTTTTCTATATGGAGTTAAAAATCAATTCAATAAATTGCTTTAATTTTAACAGATTTTTATTTTAAAGTTAAATTAGATTTTAATTTTTTAGATTTTAAAGTAGTTTTAGAGTTGAATTAGTTATTTAATTAGTTCTTTTTAAGATTACCTAGTTTTTATTTTTTGTTAATTAGATTAAATTTTTTAATTTTGTTAGTTAGACATCAATTTGTTTATTTTTTAATTAGCTTAAACTAGACTAATTTTGATTTAGAATAGATATAGCTAATGTATTAGATAAAATTATTTTTTTGTATATTTTTTCTATTATTTAGGTTAGAAAGTTTGTTTTAGCTTAGATTTTTTTGTTATTCTAGTTGAAACTTTTTTGTTAGCTATATGGGTTTTTTTGTTTGTTGAGTTTGTTTCACATCTTGGAAGATTGATATTTTGAATTTTGTCCTATGCAGGGCATCTATTCTAATGTGTCAAAGATAATATCTTGAAGCTACTAATGATATTTGGTGTACAACATTTGATAACGACTTGATTTTGAAACCAAATGTCTTTTAGTATAGAAAATACTTCATTTTGGTTCTTAAAAAGAACTCTGTCTGTTTGTCTTGTATTTTTTTTTGTACATGCTTTGTGTTAACCCAACGTGATGACAAAAGTATCATGTCCCCTCACCTTCTAAAGGATCTTGGGTGCAAGAGAACCTGTTGTCATCTTTAGAGGGTCTGCGTCTCGATTTGTGAGTGGGAATGACCCAAGCGGTAATCGACTAAAATCAGGTCACCTCTTAGTTTCTATATAGGATATGTGGGATGAAATTCTTCATAATGGGTGCTAATTGCCCACCTACACCGACTTCCCCGAAAGAGAGTCCTGTATTAAAAATATTTTTGTTTTAATAGCCAAAAAACTTTCTACTTCTTGACATAGGTGTTGTGATACACGCATGTCAAAGAAACCCCTCATGTACCCTTCAACTTGAGATAGAAAATTTCTTGAGATCTTTAGGTCTTTAGAAATTCAAAGCTTGGTATGCCCGAGAAGTGAGTTTTGTGGAGTGGAGCTAGTGCTACCAAGCTTCTATCTATCTGATTGAATCAGTTATTCTGGGCAAGGGGATTCAACAAGTATTGTCATGGCCAAATCTTAGGATTGTGCTTGAATGTGTTTTTATTTCATTGCAAAATCAAGCAAACATTCTGTCCAGCGTGTCTTGTGTGTGTTTTTAAAATCAAAATTTTCAATCAACAATCAAAACCACACTTGAAATTGAAACACTTTCTTGGTCTAAACTTTCAAGTATCCATCTACATTGTACAACACAAAAATTGCAAAATAATATTATGATTGAAACATTGAACCCGTGTTCTAAAAAAAATCATTTCAAATCTCTTGAGACATCCTTTTCCAAATTTGATAGTTTAGGTTCTTGCAAAGTCACATCATGACACCTTTAGGACCTTGCATACTACACTTAGATTGTACCCTTGCATGCTTCCTTTAGGTCTTATCCTTGCATGACATCCTTAGGTTCCATGATTAGGTCAAACCTTTGCATATCACCCTTAGATCAAACCTTTTCATACCACCATTAGGTTATACCCTTTCATCATTCCCTTGGATCATATCCATAATCTTTTCATAGCCTTATGCCATTTTCTTAGGACACACCCTTGATCCTTACATACCTTCATTAGGTCATACCTAAATTCTTGCATAAACTTTCATCATCCCTTTAGGACATAACCCCACCTCTTGCATGCTTTTGTAATTGATTTATGATATAACCTTAAACCTTGCATAAGTTCCTTAGGTCATTTCATCATTGGTCATAGAATTTCATTTATTCACATCCTTAGCACTTGCATACCAAAAAAATAAATAAAAATAAAAAATACCCAAAAACATTTCTTGCACTTAGTATTTCTCATCTTAGGTCTAACATCAACTTTCGCTCATCACCCTGTAATCACTTGAGGTGCATCTTCCTTAAGTTAGGGAGCCTATCAATGTCTTTGAGTTGGTATTCCACTTGGAGCTCATCATCTCCTATCATATCATGCCCTCTTTTTGATAACTTATCCTTGTGTCTATTCATCATAGCACAAGTCAAACCTCACATTGCAAATATTTTCAGACCTAGAGTATCATCAGTCCTTGCATAATTAGTGTAGACACCTAAAATTGTCATGTCTAATTAAATAAATATTTTATTTAATTAATTACTTTAGCCTAATTCTTCTATTAATTAAATAAATCTTTATTTATTTAATTAATTCATTTATCCTCTTCTAGCCTTATTTCTCATTTAAATAAATACATTTATTTATTTAAATTATCCTTTTTCCAAAATTAAATAAATATCTTATTTATTTAATTGATCCCACTTCTTCTATTAATTAAATAAATCTTTATTTATTTAATTAATTCATTAACCTTTTCTACCCATGACACATGTCATTCATCTCTTAATTAATACACTACCTACCTCTTTCATTATTTTATTATTTCTTTTACCTACCCTCTAGTCATAGCCGACCTCCTTTTACACCTCTCAATCTTATCCCTCCATTTCATATAGTGTCTTCTATATAAGGAGATGCTTCCTTCATTATCAAACCCTAATCGTTCTATGCATTCTAATCATCTCTTATGCAATTGACTACACTACGATTCTACTTGCAACCACATTCCGTTCTTTGTTGAGCTCTTGTGCACATAAAATCTGAGAGCAAATATATCAAGCAAGATCAATGGAGATAGGAAGAATGGAGATCCAAACCCTATTGGACATGTGATGGTATAATCTTTGTGATTTCATTTTATTTGCATTGTCTTAGGTAATCTTCATATGTTATGGTGGATCTTTGTTGATTGTTAGGCTAGGGTTTTGTGGTTGAATTCATTTAGCCTTTCAATATCGTTATTATTGTATCCATTTTCACCATATACAATTAGTTTATTAATTAGTTATTTTTTAGATTAACTAGTTTTTGGGGCAGGAGGTCGGACCTTTGATAGCGGCCCACACACATACAGTTCTTAGTAGAGATACAAAGTTTGCCACGGGGAGTTTTCATGGGGACTGATGCTTGGCTGACCCGAGAAGTGAGTGCCGAGGGTAGAGCCAGTGAGGTCAAGCATCTAAGTATCCACTCTGAATAGCGTAGCCTTGGAAGTAAAACCCCATGTGGGATCAACAACTATTGTCTTGGCCAGCCATAAGAATTGTGCTTGACTTATGTTAAACATTCAAAACATTCAAGACCAAACAGCAAAACATTGTGTCTTTTGTGTCTTCAAGTGTATGCAAAACATTTTTACATCAAACAACACACTTTTCTTGGAGTCAGTTTGAGTCTAGACACTTGCAAACATTGGGTCTTCATCAACATTGTGTCCTCTTGTCACAAACAGTCGAACAGTCAGATTTGGTCACAACAAAACAACTTCACAGATTGGAAAAATTGCACAAAATTTGCAGAAACGCGTCTGTGTCGGGCATAATAGCATCTATGTTGTCTAGCTGCGTCTGTGAAGGGCAGAAACACGTCTGTGTCCATGAAAATCAACATTACACTTTGCAAAAAAATCTCAGAAGCGCGTCTGTGTTAAACAGAGCAACATCTGCGTCAGGAAACCGCGTCTGTGAAGTATACAGGTGCGCCTGTGTCTAGAATTGAAAAACTGTTACAGTCCAGCAAACAAACATAGTCCGTTTCGGAATTCTTGAGCTTCCTAGGTCATTTCTCCAGGGTTTCATCTAGCATTCAACCTGTCCTTGGGTCTCACATAGTACATCATTGCTTCACATCTCACTTTACATTCACACTTGTCTAAACTTGAGTCAAAAGGTCACTTGCTTGTCCTCACTATACTTTGTCAACACACTACATACAACAACACTTTGCTAAGTGGTCCCTCATCAAGGTTTCTTACCTTTGGGTCTCATTTGGTCCTGCTTAGAGTCAAGGTCAACTTACCTCATCAAGAGAAACTATCCTCTCTTTGGAAGTCACACCTACTGTACTACATACATACTTGGTCTTACACTTTGGACATTGCAAGTACACTTCAGATTCATTTACATTCCATCCAACTCTTGGTCTTCCATACTCTTTCCATTTTTGATCTAGTCTCACACATCTTGGTCAATACCTAGTTCATGGTTGAAACCCGTCTTCAAAAATCTAGGAGAGAAACTAAAGAGGCTCAAGAGTCCGCAAACATGAGTTCTTATGAGTATGACAATGATATCTTTTTCAATTCTGATCATACTACATTACCTGACATGGATGCCTATAGAAACATTCCAAATGCTGAGAACATGGACACTATAAACAACAATGCTACACACAATGACAATATGGACAACTTTTTCTGTACATTCAGCAGATGTGGAAGAATCCACTATGAATCCCCATTTCAATCGATTGGTTGAGGAAATAATGAGAAGGGATAGACAATACTTTTTACAAATGATGGCACAAAGTGGAGCCAAGATACCTCATGATTTTGACATGTCTCAAATAATGGAAAATCGACCTTTGCAACAACCTCACTCCAACATGGATCAAAGGAGACCTAATAGTGGAGGAAATAGAGGACCATATATGGTACCTGAATCACCATCAGCTTTGCTTCAAAAACTAGAGGTCCCACATACACATGGTCAAACATATGATACACACCTTCGCAGACCACTATGGAAGTCTTATGGAGAAAAATATGCTCAATCACATATCAATGCTAAGGATCAACCACCAAAGCAATGGGATATTCCAAGGCATGCTCAAAATTTGGACACAAGGAAACCCCGTGTCAAATTTGGGGGCAATACAATAGAACATGACATGCCTGTAGAGTTTGGTATACATGCACAAAATAGATATGGTGTTCCTCAACATGAATCTATACCAAGTGGTCCATATACGTAGCATCATTACAAACCTCCTCCATATGAACATGTGTATGATCAATATCATCCATATATGCAACATGCTCCTCCTCCAATGGGTACCTCAAACATGGGATATGGTCCAAGAAGTCGATCTCCACCTAAGAGTAATTTGGAGCAACAAATCAGGGAATTACAATAGAAAATGGAGGACATAAATGCACCAAAGCCAACATACACAATGAGAGACATATGTCCTTATCCATTTGACAAGAGCATTCCAATGCCTCCTTTTCCTACACACTTTGTGACACCTAAATTTGATAAGTATAGAGGAAAAGGGGATCCTAAGGCACACATAAGATAGTTTTTCACAGCTTACATTGAGGTAGCAGTAGAAGAGACATATTTGATGAGATTATTCCCACAGAGCTTAGGTGATCAAGCTATGGAATGGTTCTCTCAACTCCCACCTAGTATTAAGTCATGGGGTGATCTAGCAGAGGCATTTATTCAACATTTCTCCTACAACATAGAGACAGACATATCAGTCACTACTTTGTGCAACACCAAGCAAAAAGAGGGAGAATCTTTTGCATCATTCTTACAAAGATGGAGAAATCTAGCCAGCAGATGCTCTTGTGAAATTCCACAAAAACAAATGGTAGAAATGTTCACCCAGAATGTTAACAAAGACATTGGCTATGATCTAAGAAAAGCTTGTTTGTCCACCTTCAAGGACGTTATTGAAAAAAGCTTAGCAACAGAGAAGGTCCTAATTGAACAAGGAGTTATTAAGATATTCAAGGAAAACAAAGATGACTTTAAAGGAAAAGACAAGCCAAGATTTTGGAATAAAAACAAGAACACAATCAATGATGGTGTTGTTGATGCCAACACGGTGCGACCCAAAGTCATCTTTTCAGGATCAAGTTCTACAAACAATCAAGTGAATACTCAAACAACTTCCAGATCACGAAGGAAGTACACTCCATTGGGGGAACCACTCGAGCCAATTTTCAAGAAGCTTGTGGCAAACAAGGTAATCACAGTTCTAGATTTTCCTCCATATGAACCAAAGGTTAAACCAAATTGGTGGAATGATGCTGAGTATTGTGAATTTCATAAGAGCAAGGGTCATAAGACAGGAAATTGTCATCGACTGAAGAACATCATACAAGATCTCATTGATAGAGGTGACAATGAGATTGAGGGACATTCCTCCAATCAAGAACATGAGATGATTAAGGAACCATTCCCAAAACATGACAAGGGAAAAGCTAAAGCCACAGAGGATCAAACCAATTATACCAGAGCATCCTACAACTATGATTCAACTATCAATCACATTTCAATGGACAATTACATATCTACCATTATCATCAAGGACAAAGCATTTGAGAATTCTACTCAGAGACCCAGGATTGTCCTAAAAGGTGTTGGATCTTCTTCCGAACCTACCTCCGAATGTCATGTCACAACTCGTCGAGGTAAAATCACTTTGCAAGGTGTTCCAACTAAAAACACTGCTTCTTCATCAACCAAACCTGAGTATGACCTTGTAGAACAGCTAGGGAAGACACCCGTGCTCATTTCAATCCTTGAGCTATTACGCATATCTCCCGCACATAAAGCCATTCTTGACAAAATCTTGAGAGATACTGCTGTTCCTACTGATCTAAACGTGGACCAGTTTCAAGCCATGGTGGGATACCTTTCCGTTTCACATTCCCTTACATTCACAGAAGCCGATGACGCCTCCATAAGTCAGCCACATAATGCACCACTACACATTGAAGCCTTCATACACAAACATCGAATAAAAAGAGTCCTGATAGATGGAGGAGCAGGTCTAAACATTTGCACATTAAGCACTATTACACAATTGGGATATTCTGATAAAGCTGTGAATTCTACAAACAAAATCACCATTAAGGCATATGACGATGAAAAATGTTCATCCAAGGGTACAGTCATTTTACCTCTCAGAGTTGGGCCAGTTACAAAGGATGTGGTTTGTCAAGTCCTGGATTTAAATCTCACGTATAACATATTGCTAGGACGTCCTTGGATTCATGAAATGAGGGCAGTCTCATCCACATATCACCAATGCATTAAGTTTCCTCATAATGGAGTGGAAGTAACAGTTAACGGTGATCCTAATCCATTCATATATTGCAATAACCTGAAATCAAAGACTGAGAACATCATTCCCAGTAATCATGAGGTTGTTCCTTCCTCGGCATACATTGATCCTGAGTCATTAAAACCTTCGACATCAAAACAAGGTGAGCTTAAAGGCAAGTTTCAGGACAAAGGCATGGGGGAATATACTTTCAATCAGACCATGTACTTAAGACAAGTCATGAGTTCCCCAAAAGAATATGGAAGACCACATCCTAACAAACAAATCTCCATCATGATGCTCAAATGGGACCCTACTACCTTTCAAAGATGGGGTGAACTAGAAGAGGAAGATTTATACCAAATGCTTTTCAGAGACAATGAAGAGGAAACACAAGATCACATCAATCTACCATGTGAAAAATATGGCAAAGGCTTCAAAATTCTACAAAAATTCGGGTATGATGGAAAAAGCCCTCTGGGGTTACAAAAGGAAGGCATCATTGAATCTTTACAACTTGAATTGACTTTCAAAAAGGAACGCTTGAAAGGACTTGGTTTCTCAACTTCCAAGGTCCACACCCAAAGGATAGAAGAAGCCTTACAAATCAAAGCTGCCAAAATTCAGCAAGAGAATCGCTACTCCACAGATTCCAACGAGTGGGAATGGGGTTCGGACAAGTCTTCCAGTGACTACGAGCTCACTGAGACATTCAGAGAGCCAGATGAACCCACAAAAGAAGAGGAGTTTTATAACAAATTCAGAGTTGGTCAAGAAACAACCCATGAGGAGTCTACACAGTCCTTGTCTCAAGGTTCTAGGTTGAAATCACATAGGATGAGAACACCTGTCCCAGAGTGCGCTACTAGTGATGATAATTTGGATTCGTTCATGATCGAGACTGATGAGGAGAGTACCATCGATGACCTCGATAATTACCTTGATATACCCGAATATAACCACATCTTCACTCTTAGCCCCGCTAACTTCGAAGACATTAATGACCTTGCCCTTGTTCACCACCAACTCATTGACTGGGATCATGAAGGACCTGCATAGTTTGACACATTCCAAAATGATGAAGCTTTTATTGACTATCTGGGCATACGAGATGATCTTCCCCCTGGAGACCATAAAGCGGGATACACTATAGAACTCAATAGCGTGGCATATTTTGGTGAGGGTGTTGGACCTTCCAGTCGCAAAAATGTGAAAATAAGAACAAATCAAGGGTCTTATGGTGAAAACCACATTGTGGCACTATCTGACCCCAAAAAAGTAAAAAGAAAGGACGTATCTGAGGGCGAAAACCTCTCCGAGGAACCTGAAGATGGAAGGCTCGACATCCTCCCAGCATCATATGAGGAAAAGTCATCCATGTTGGTAGAGGAGACTATCAAAACAAACATTGGTACAGAAGAGGTTCCACACAACATATTCCTAGCTCAATCACTGACAGAGTCCAAAAGGTCAAAATTCATAAGTTTCTTCAAAGAACGACAAATCAACTTCGCCTGGTCATACACTGATATGCCTGGATTGGATTCGGATTTGGTAATGCATCATTTGACAGTCAAACCGGGGGCAAAACCAGTAAAATAGAAACTAAGAAAAATGCATCCACAAGTGGCATTACTAGTAAAAGCAGAACTGGAGAAATTACTCGATGTCGGATTCATATGCCCAATTGATTATCCTGAATGGATCTCCAACTTGGTACCTATCAGTAAACCAGATCGTAGCATCAGAATTTGCACAGATTTTAGAGACATCAACAAAGCTTGTCCAAAGGATGACTTCCCATTACCAAATATTGACTTGATTGTTGATCTCACAGCAGGTCATGAAATATTATCATTGATGGATGGATTCTCTAGTTATAATCAAATAAGAATCGCCCCCCGAGGATCAACATAAAATAGCATTTACTTGTCCATGGGGAACTTTCTGCTGGAATGTCATGCCTTTCGGGCTAAAGAATGTAGGTGCTACATATCAAAGAGCCATTACTACTGTCTTTCATGATCTCATGCACATAACCGTGGAAGATTATGTCGATGACCTCTTAGGAAAATCAATAGACAGAAATACACATTTGGACATACTTTCAGTCGTCTTTGATCGGTTGGAAAAATACAAAGTAAGATTAAACCCCAAGAAATGTGTCTTTGGAGTAACCTCCAGGAAGCTCCTAGGATTCATTGTATCCAAAAGAGGAATTGAAGCTAATCCAGCAAAAGTCAAGGCCATCTTGGAGATGCAACCTCCAAGAAATATCAGTCAACTTCGATCCTTACAAGGCAGACTCCAGTCCATCTAAAGATTCATAGCACAACTGGCAGATAAGTGTAATCCTTTTTAGCACTTGCTACATAAAAACATCAAATTCAAATGGGATGATAACTATCAATAGGCTTTCCAGATGCTCAAAGATTATCTTCTAAATCCACCAATCCTGATGCCACCAGTTCCAGATCAGCCACTGTTACTATACATATCAGCTACTCCAACAGCACTGGGGGCACTCTTAGCACAACAAATTGCTGAGGGCAAAGAAAAGCAGTATACTATATTAGTCGCACATTGGTGGGATATGAGCTAAACTACACACCAGTTGAGCGTGCATGTCTCGCCATGATCTTTGCTTCGCAGAAATTATGACATTACATGCTTACTCATAAGACTAAGTTAGTTGCAAGAATAGACCCTTTAAAATACCTTCTCAATAAAGCAACACTTACTGGGCGACTGGCCAAATGGGTAATGATCCTGAGTGAATTTGACATCGAGTATGTGGACAGAAAAGCAATAAAAGGACAAGCCATCGCAGATCAATTAGCAGATGCTCCCATGATAGATGATGTTCCTCTAAGTTCAAAATTTCTAGATGAATCCATTTTAACAATGTCACATGCAAAGCCATGGCAACTGTACTTCGACGGCTCATACACATAGCATGGGGTAGGAGCTGGCATCCTCTTTATAACTCCTCAAGGGGATTCTATACCAAAATCATACCGCTTATCATTTCCTTGCACTAACAATATAGCGGAGTATGAGGCATTAACAACAGGATTACGAATTGCAGTTCAATGGAAGATCCAGGAACTTCATGTTTTTGGGGATTCCCAACTTGTCATCCGTCAAGCAACTAATGATTACCAACCAAAAGATGAAAAGTTAACGCCTTATAAACAAATGGTGGATGACTTGAAACAACACTTCACAAAGATAGACTTTGAGCAGATACTAAGAGAACAGAATCACGCCGTAGATGCCATGGCTACAATTGCTTCACTGATTGATTTACTTCCAAACGAGACCCACTATGAGTTCTTGGTGGATAACCTTTTGGTCCCTTCATATGAGATCATGCCTACTGAGACGCTATGTGTTGTCAGTCCCGAATCCCAGTTATATGGTTCCATTTTCACATACCTACATGACAATACTTTACCTCCTGATCTATCAAATAACCAACATCGCACTTTCATTCGCCAATCCTCTCAATATGTCATTTTAGCTGATATCCTATATCGGCGAGGTCTAGATGGCACTCTTCTTAGATGTTTAGAAAGCGATGAAGCTCAGATTGCGTTACGGGAAGTGCATGCAGGGATATGTGGTCCACATGCTAGTGGTCCTACCTTGGCCAAGAAACTCATTAGGACTGGATATTATTGGCCCAATATGGAGAAAGACTCATATCAGTTTGTCAAGAAATGTAAGCAATGTCAAATTCATGGAGATCTCATACATGTTCCAGCACAAGAACTTCAACCACTTGCGTCTCCTTGGCCCTTTTGTCAGTGGGGACTCGATCTCATAGGCAAGATTCACCCTCCTTCTTCCAATGGTCATAAATTCATTATCACTACCACAGAGTATTTTACAAAATGGATTGAAGCCGTGCCTCTCACACAAGTCACTGGAAAACAAATTGCTACATTCATCCTTAACTATATCATTTACTGATACGACATTCCTATTTCCATTATCACTGATAACGGGCGTCCCTTCAAAAATCAGGATGTTCGTGAACTCTATGACCACTTCCATATTTCCCATTGTTTCTCCACACCATATTACCCCCAAGGTAATGGCCAAGCTGAGGCGTCTAATAAAACAATCCTTAAAATCCTAAAGAAGACAGTCGACGATGCTAGTTGTAATTGGCCTATTCAACTTAATCCTGCACTTTGGGCCTACCGCACAAGTGTTCGCACACCTACAGGAGCTTCACCCTATTCACTTGTCTATGGCACTGAAGCTATCTTGCCTATT
Source organism: Cryptomeria japonica (assembly GCF_030272615.1). Taxonomy (NCBI): domain Eukaryota; kingdom Viridiplantae; phylum Streptophyta; class Pinopsida; order Cupressales; family Cupressaceae; genus Cryptomeria; species Cryptomeria japonica. Next base: position 247,524,765 of record NC_081409.1, on the reverse strand, counting down.
GAGGTCGAGCTACCCTCTTTACGGGTCTCTTTGCAAAACATCATCAGTAATGAAGACTATAGGGTCTCTCGCTTACTAGAGCTGGAACTATTGGATGAACGAAGACAAACTGCTTTTAATCATCTCAAGGCTTACCAACAACGAATGAGTCGCAGCTACAATCACAAGGTCAAGCCTCACACATTTGAGGTGGAGGACTTAGTTCTCAGAGAAAATCCTAAAAATCAACAAGACAGAGAGAAGAAGGGCAAGTTTGAACCAAATTGGCTTGGTCCCTACATTATTACAGCAGCATATGGATCTGGTGCATATCAGCTCTCAACTACAGAAGGTGAACCTTTGGAGGATCCTATCAACAACATGCACCTTTGCAGGTTCTACACATAGCTCTTCGAAATATCCTAATTCAAAAATACAAAAAAATCAAGAATTTCAATATATATATATATATATATATAAAATAAAAAAATCGTTACTTGGTGAAAACCTGGCAAATAGGTGCCTTGTGACACAAAAAACATTGAAAAAATAAAAAAAGTAAAGAGAAATAATTTCATCCAACGGTGAAAACCACTTCGGTGGCGCCCTGAGCAAGTACCATGGTGAAAATTGGGTCACCAGTGCCATGCATAGAGACATTGCTCCTCCCTCCTTCAGGATTCACTTTCATCCTTTCACTTTGCACACACTCACGACCAATTCATCCATAATAAACTTACCCATTCCCATCATGGCTTGTTATTGATCTACCCAAGATTGGTTCGCCATTCATAATAAACCTCCCTTTTCATCCCTTTCCATCCATAATAAATCAGATCCTATCTATGGCTAAGGAAAAATCCTACGTCTAGTGATGGGTGTGGAACTGAGAACATCACATGTTTCGAGGAGTACAGTTTCTTCTAGCTTTCTTCAGTTTATCCGCACACAATCCACAATAAAGCAACATCTGCATCATAGATCTGCAATAAAGTTTCATCTTCTCTACAATAAAGTATCAATTTCATGGATTCAGTCAGTTTCAGATGAGACATAGCAGCAACAATGGGCTTCAACAAATCAAATCTTTCAACAGACTCAGACAACATATGGTTTAGTGCTATCTATCCTTTCTGTGAAAGTAAACATTGTGACCACAATCAAATAAGACTTATACAAGTGACAAGAGACACTAAACTTGAGGACTACAGTGGATGTTGGTGTCGAGTCTTGGTTTTCTTTTGATTTCATCTTTTTTGGTGACATGTCTTTTAGCTTTTCCGGGATGTCTCTGACTAGAGATTCTATCTCCAGGATGTCTTTGACTAGAAAGGCGAGGATGGGGTATCATCACCTATTTGTATTTGTTGTTTGTGGATTGTCTCTTAGTAATGCTATGACTTGTCCAAGGATATGAGGACACTGTGAGTCTAGTATGAACTGGGGCATTCCTTGTTTGTGACTGTCTTATCGCCATGCAAACAGGTACAATGCCTTTCTGGGTTGAACATATGCCTCAATTGTCATAACCTACTTGCCATAATAAAGCTCAATGATGATAACGCACAAGAAGCTCTTTCACTTTCATATCTTCTATCTTTCATTCCCCTTTCTTGATTGACTTCCATCGTCCTTCTTGAGTCAGCATAGCCTTCTATCACATGATTGAGTATAATGACACACCAAAAACATTTGCATTTCATGTAGTTGCACCTGCATTACCACATATAAGCATTTCATACATACATATAGATATCACAATTGCATCACATCCTGCACACAACACCTGTTAGCACAATTTACATTTGCATTATCATATTCATTTGCATTACATACATTCATATTTGCATCATGCATAATATTTTAAAACATAAAAGAACAAAAATATTGAGTTGCATCATATACATATTTGCATCCATCTCATAAACAAACATCACATAAGAAAATCTCATCACATAGGTACACATGCATATATCTGCCACAAAGATGAATCATCTCATATATATATAATCATAAGTGTCATGATACAATGATGTCAAAATCATATGGCTACAAAAGCACCCGCAAGTGTCTACATCATCATACAAAAATGGTACAAAACTGATAAAAGGGAGCCCTCTATGGCTATGATGAACTCCCTCCCTCGGAGCCACCTGGCCTCGATGGAATCTGAGCCCCCGAAGGACTCACCCCAGGATCATCCTGCCTGTCCCCTCTACCTAGTGGTGGTGGACGACCCATAACCCCACCACTCGATGTCTGTCTCCTCCGGCTCCCTCCCGTGGCTGTCACTGTACGCGACGATCTATGGAAGTTGCTCGCCCGCTGATCTACTGGCACTGCACCATAGTAGAGGTCTCTCCAGTAGGCGATCTCCTCCCCTGCCCACAGGACATAAGCATATCCTGCCCCTGTGTCCTCCGCTACCTGTCTCCCTACCCTCAGTGCTATCTCAGCCTCTGTATAGTGCTAGATAGCCTGATCCAACTCCCGCTCAGTATCTTTGAGCCTCCTCCTGAGTTGATCCCTCTCCCTCTCACCTGCCTGGGACCCTGTGCTACTGGCACCTGTAGCGGAAATCCACCGCGACCCCTCACCACTCGAGCTTGTCTCTCCTCGCCACCCTCCCTCCGAGGTGCAACCCTCCTCTCTCCAACTACTCCCCTCCTCCTCCATCGGCCTTGGTCCCCATCACCTCCACCATCATCATCGTCTCCACCCCCATCTCCCTCCAATGCCTCTCCCGGATCTGTCAAGCGTGGGAAGGGATGCTCTGCCCAGTAAGTTGTGTACTCGGCATTCATGCCGGCATCCTCGATCTCTGGCCACATGCATATGACAACAAGGGCCCAAACTGTGCCTGATCTCTAACTGTACGGGCATACATGCCTGAGCCCCGGGGCATCCTCTGAATCCAGCCAAACTGTCGACCAATCCTGTCTACTAGCTACCTCTCTAGGACATAGGGAATCCGCCCAATCAGGTACCTACTCTAGAAGGTGTAGGGCAACTCAACTACGTCATCCTCCCACTGCTCGCAGCTCAGATATGGTCTCCATATGACCTCATCAATATCGTCTATCACTCGCCACCAATACTCTAGCCTACCAATCCGTGGCTGCGATGTGATCATATCATACAAATGAACAAAGTTGCGTCCATGACCCCTACCCCTGAAGTGTATCGGTCAGGTAACCGATAGATGCTCATAGGCCCATACCTGCAGCAATGTAACTCCACAGCTCAATCCTACTAATCCATGATAAACAAACTGATGAAGCTCATAATACAAATGGGCCAGCACACACGGTCCCAAGGCATATCTGGTGTGCTGCATCACCAGCGTCTCCAGTGCTCCTCCCTAGCCCATAGCCAACCCCCGTGTCGCCCTATCCGGACACAGGAACCCATTGATAGCTCCTCCTACCACTGCCAAAAATGCTAACCCTGTGGCTATCATGGTGTCGCATGCCACGTGTCCTGCCCTCATCTCCAGTCCTGGGTCCTGGAACACCCGTCTCAGGGCCTCTCTGTCGCCATCTTGATCGTATGGGATCAGCTCCCCATCGATCGATATCCTCAATATCCTGTATACATCCTCCAGGGTGACTGTTATCTTACCCATCGGTAAATGGAACGTGCACATCTCAGAGTGCCATCTCTTAGCTAATGCAGTCAGCAAACCCATGTTTGCCCGAAACTCGGGCACATACAGAACATGTCTCAGTCCCATCTCCTTGATAGTAGCTCGCTACTCGGCTGTCAACTCAGGTCGCAACCTTTGAGTAGATGGGAATCTCTCCTGTGACTCTAGCATCGACAAATACTCCTGCAGTCAAGCAAATCACTCATGTCAGTCATAGTGGCATTCACTGTTCATCACAAAATGCTACCTTTTATCTAAATGCATATGGCTATCTATCCTAGTGACACTCACTGTTCATCACAAAGTGTTGCTATTTATCCTAGTGGTACTCCCTGCTCATCACAAAGTACTACGTGTGTGACACTCACTGTTCATCACAAAGTGTTACTCACATTGGCACTCCCTGTTCATCACAAAGTGCTGCTCATACTCTAGTACTCCTTGTTCATCACAAAGTACTCTATCTTGGTACTCACTGTTCATCACAAAGTGCCTTGATCTATCCTAGTCTTCCCTAGAGGACCTGCTTGAGTGTATCCTCTCAGCAGCTTATCCAATCGACAGCGTATGTTTATCACAGAACTGCTGATTTGACCTAGAAGATGCAAATTCACACTTTTTCAAACGCAAACGCGGTTACCTGACATAAACGCGCTTTCAGACTGCACAGACGCGCCTGAAACACACAGACACGCCTGATTGACACAGACGTGCCTATGCTCTGCACAGATGCGCCTGGGCGACACAGACGTGCCTATGCTCTGCACAGATGTGCCTGGGCGACACAGACGTGCCTTCTTGGCACAAACATGCCTGCACAGCACAGACGTGGCCGCAATTGACATAGACGTGGGTTCCAATGCAGACGCACCTGGGCATTTTTGGACACTTTTTGGACCCTAGTCTACGCGCATTTATTGCTCTATCTAGCATGCATTAATGACAAAATTAAATGTGTCAAAGTACGAGGAGGTTTGGTGGTACTTACCGGCTCTCCTGTCTCTGCTGGCCTCTGGAATCGACGAACGCGGTTGAATCTATGAGTGAAGGCCATCGCTGCTAACTGCTCCTGCTATATTCTCGCTCTGCAATATGCTCTCGTGGATGTGTAGATGACAATGAGGATGTATTTTCCCCCGTGGTCTATCTTATAGATTACCCCTCGCCTTCGTTTCCCGAGTCAGTCTTCTTTATCCCATGACTTTGTCACTTTATCTGGTCAGTCCATTCTAGCCTTTCTTTCTTATCGAGAGATTGTCTGCAATCTTTTCAGACATTTTCATCCAATCTCTCGAGGGGGCATATTATTCCCATCTTGGGGCAACTCTGTATCAGTTCATCTTATCTTCTTTGAAACAACGCGACAAGCCGCATTGTCTCAAAGAGGGGCAAAGTGTAGACACCTAAAATTGTCATGTCTAATTCAATAAATATTTTATTTATTTAATTACTTTAGCCTAATTCTTCTATTAATTAAATAAATCTTTATTTATTTAAATTATCCTTTTTCCAAAATTAAATAAATATCTTATTTATTTAATTGATCCCACTTCTTCTATTAATTAAATAAATCTTTATTTATTTAATTAATTCATTAACCTTTTCTACCCATGACACATGTCATTCATCTCTTAATTCATACACTACCTACCTCTTTCATTATTTTATTATTTCTTTTACCTACCCTCTAATCATAGCCGACCTCCTTTTACACCTCTCAATCTTATCCCTCCATTTCATCTAGTGTCTTCTATATAAGGAGATGCTTCCTTCATTATCAAACCCTAATCGTTCTATGCATTCTAATCATCTCTTATACAATTGACTACACTACGATCCTACTTGCAACCACATTCCGTTCTTTGTTGAGCTCTTGTGCACATAAAATCTAAGAGCAAATATATCAAACAAAATCAATGGAGATAGGAAGAATGGAGATCCAAAACCTATTGGACATGTGATGGTATAATCTTTGTGATTTCATTTTATTTGCATTCTCTTAGGTAATCTTCATATGTTATGGTGGATCTTTGTTGATTGTTAGGCTAGGGTTTTGTGGTTGAATTCATTTAGCCTTTCAATATTGTTATTATTGTATCCATTTTCACCATATACAATTAGTTTTTTAATTAGTTATTTTTTAGATTAACTAGTTTTTAATTTTTGTTAATTAGATTAAATTTTTTAGTTTTATTAGTTAGACATCAATTTATTTATTTTTTAATTAGCTTAAACTAGACTAATTTTGGCTTAGAATAGCTAGCTAATGTATTAGATAAAATTATTTTTTAGTATATTTTCCTATTATTTAGGTTAGAAAGTTTGTTTTAGCTTAGATTTTTTTGTTATTCCAGTTTAAACTTTTTTGTTGGTTATATGGTTTTTTCTGTTTGTTGAGTTTATTTCACATTACGTAGGGCATCTATTCTCATGTGTCAAAGATAATATCTTGATGCTACTAATGACATTTGGTGTACGAAATTTGATAAAAACTTGATTTTGAAAATAAATGTCTTTTAGTATAGAAAATACTTCATTTTGGTGCTTAAAAAGAATTCTGTCTATTTGTCTTGTATTTTTCTTTGTACATGCTTTGTGTTAACCCAATCAATTGACAAAAGTATCATGTCTCGTCGCCTTCTAAAGGATCTTGGGTGCAAGAGAATCGGTTGTCATCTTTAGAGGGCTTGCCTCCTGATTTGTTAGTGGGAACGACCCAAGCGGTAATCGACTAAAACCAAGTCACCTCTCAGTTTCTATATAAAATATGTTGGATGAAAGTCCTCATAATGGGTGCTAATTGCCTACCTACATCGACTTGCCCGAAAGATAGTCTCGTATTAAAAATCTTTTGTTTTAACAGCCAAAAACCCTTCTACTTGTTGACTTAAGCATTGTGATACACACATGTCAAAGAAACCCCTCATGTACCCTTCAACTTGAGACAGAAAATTTATTGAGATCTTTAGGTCTTTAGAAATTTGGAGCTTGGTATGCCTAAGAGGTGAGTTTTGTAGAGTGGAGCTGGTGCTACCAAGCTTCTATCTATCCAATTAAATCTGTTATTCTGGGATAGGCGATTCAACATGTATTGTCATGGCCAAACCTTAGGATTATGCTTGAATGTGTTTTTATTTCATTGAAAAATCAAGCAAACATTTTTTCCAACGTGTCTTGTGTGTGTTTTTAAAATCAACAACAATTTCTATCAACAATCAACACCACATTTGAAATTGAAACACTTTCTTGCTCTAAACTTTCAAGTATCCATCTAGATGGTAATACAAAAACATTGCAAAATTATATTAGGGTGAACTCACAATATTGGTTCCCACTTTTTGACCAACTTTGACACTTATATGAATATTTTGAAAAAAACCTTCACTTTCTGACACCTATAACTTTTAAACCGTTAAGAATTTGTAGATGATATAAACTAGTGATTTTTAACATCTTGTTTGTAGATTCTAAATATGTTTTTTTCAAATTTGTTTTAATAAAATTTTATTGATTTTTCCATCTCCTTCAAAAAGTAGTTTTTTATAGCAAACAACATTTTTTAAGAGTGATGTGTATCACGAAACACATAATTTTTTTTCTATAAATGATAAAAACTTAATTCTTTTGAATTTTGGTTTGTAACATCAATACCCAGGGCATGCAGTTGGTTTGATAGTGATATGTTGAATATTTTTCATTTTATTAAGTTTTGAAGTTAGACTAATTATAATTTAGATATAGGTGTACGTTTGAACACATAACTTGTTCTCTATATATCAAAATTCAATTTTGTTTTTTTTGTTAGAAAGAAAACATCAATACCTAGTGTATAGATATTTTTCAGATTTTTTTGAATTAGTTTACTATTTTTCCCAATGCATTGAACAAAGAAGTTCATGTTCGGTGAAAACCTACATTCATAAGAAATAAAATAAAAATATATTAATGAAATTAAATATATTAATTGCTATACTATTTGGAAATCTTATAATAAAGACTAAATACTTAAAAAAACAAAACTTTTAAATGAATTAATTTGACCCCCAAAAAGCTAATGTAAAATTGGTTTTTTATCAGCATTTGATAGATGCAAAGGAGACTCCATTGCAAGTATGATTTAGAAGTAGAGAGGTTCTATCCAAGAAATTTTGATCTAAGAGCCTTTGATTTAACACTCTTCAATTAATTACTTAAAATGGGACCTCTTAAAGCTTAAATCATTATATTTCTTAAAAAATGTATGATTTCAGCAAAAATTAGGACGTACCAAAAAGTGGGAACCAACTTTGTGAGTTCACCCATTATGATTGAAACATTGAACCCATGTTCTGAAAAAAAATAATTTCAAATCTCTTGATACATCCTTTTCCAATTTTGATATTTTAGGTTCTTGTAGAGTCACGTCATGACACCTTTAGGGCCTTGCATAGCACTTTTATATTGTACCCTTGCATACTTCTTTTAGGTCTTATCCTTCCATCATGTCCTTAGGTTCCACAATTAGGTCAAACATTTGCATATCACCCTTAGATCAAACCTTTTCATACCACCATTAGGTTATACCCTTGCATCATTCCCTTAGATCAAATCCATAATATTTGCATACCCTTATGTCATTTTCTTAGGACACACCCTTGATCCTTACACACCTTCATTAGGTCATACCTAAATTCTTTCATATACTTCCATCACCCCTTTAGGACATAACCCCACCTCTTGCATGCTTTCATAATTCATTTAGGATATAACCTTAAACCTTGCATAAGCTCCTTAGGTTATCTCATCATTGGTCCTAGCATTTCATTTATTCATATCCTTAGTACTTGTATACCAAAAAAATAAATAAAAAATAAAAAATACCCAAAAACATTTCTTGCACTTGGGATTTCTCATCTTAGGCCTGACATCAACTTTCAATCATCACACCATAATCACTTGAGGTGCATCTTCCTTAAGTTAGGGAGCCTATCAATGTCTTTGAGTTGGTATTCCACTTGGAGTTCATCATCTCCTATCATATCATGCCCTCTTTTTGATAACTTATCCTTATGTCTATTCATCATAGCACAAGTCAAACCTCACATTGCAAATATTTTCAGACCTAGAGTATCATCGGTCCTTGCATAATTAGTTTTAGAGTTAAATTAGTTTTTTAATTAGTTATTTTTTAGATTAACTAGTTTTTAATTTTTGTTAATTAGATTAATTATTTAAATTTTGTTAGTTAGACATCAATTTATTTATTTTTTAATTAGCTTAAACTAGACTAATTTTGACTTAGAATAGCTAGCTAATGTATTAGATTAAATTATTTTTTAGTATATTTTTCCTATTATTTAGGTTAGAAAGTTTGTTTTAGCTTAGATTTTTTTGTTAGTTATATGGTTTTTTTTGTTTGTTGAGTTTATTTCACATCTTGGGTGACTGATATTTTGAATTTTGTCTTGTGTAGGGAATCTATTCTCGTGTATCAAAGATAATATCTTGAAGCTACTAATGACATTTGGTGTACAAAATTTGATAAAAACTTGATTTTGAAACCAAATGTCTTTTAGTATAGAAAACACTTCATTTTGGTGCTTAAAAAGAACTTTGTCTATTTGTCTTGTATTTTTCTCCATACATGCTTTGTGTTAACCGAATCTATTGACAAAAGTATCATGTCCCCTCACCTTCTAAAGGATCTTGGGTGCAAGAGAACCTGTTGTCATCTTTAGAGGGCCTGCCTCCTGATTTGTGAGTGGGAACGACCCAAGCAGTAATTGACTAAAACCAAGTCACCTCTCAGTTTCTATATAAAATATGTCGGATGAAAGTCTTCATAATGGGTGCTAATTGCCTACCTACATTGATTTGCCTGAAAGAGAGTCTCGTATTAAAAATCTTTTTTTTTCTGATAGCCAAAAAACCTTCTACTTGTTGACTTAAGCATTGTTATACACACATGTCAAAGAAACCCCTCATGTACCCTTCAACTTGAGATAGAAAATTTCTTGAGATCTTTACTTCTTTAGAAATTTGAAGCTTGGTATGCCTGAGAAGTGATTTTTGTAGAGTGGAGCCAGTGCTACCAAGCTTCTATCTATCCAATTGAATCAGTTATTTTGGGAAAGGGGATTCAACATGTATTGTCATGGCTAGACCTTAGGATTGAAAAATTAAGCAAACATTTTTTCCAACGTGTCTTGTGTGTGTTTTTTAAATAAACAACAATTTCTATCAACAATCAATACCACACTTGAAATTGAAACACTTTCTTGGTCTAAACTTTCAAGTATCCATCTAGATTGTAAAACAAAAACATTTCAAAATAATATTATGATTGAAACATTGAACCCGTGGTCTAAAAAAAAATCATTTAAAATCTCTTGAGACATCCTTTTCCAATTTTGATATTTTAGGTTCTTGTAGAGTCACGTCATGACACCTTTAGGGCCTTTCATACCACCCTTATATTGTACCCTTGCATACTTCCTTTAGGTCTTATCCTTGCATCATGTCCTTAGGTTCCACAATTAGGTCAAACCTTTGCATATCATCCTTAGATCAAACCTTTTCATACCACCATTTGGTTATACCCTTGCATCATTCCCTTAGATCATATCCATAATCTTTGCATACCCTTATGTCTTTTTCTTAGGACACACCCTTGATCCTTACACACCTTTATTAGGTCATACCTAAATTCTTGCATATACTTTCATCATCCCTTTTGGACATAACCCCACCTCTTGCATGCTTTCTTAATTCATTTAGGATATAACCTTAAACCTTGCATAAGTTCCTTCGGTCATCTCATCATTGTTCCTAGCATTTCATTTATTCATATCCTTAGTACTTGCATACCAAAAAAATAAATAAAAAGTAAAAAATACCCAAAAACATTTCTTGCACTTGGGATTTCTCATCTTAGGCCTGACATCAACTTTCAATCATCACACCATAATCACTTAAGGTGCATCTTCCTTAAATTATGGAGCTTATCAATGTCTTTGAGTTGGTATTCCACTTGGAGTTCATCATCTCCTATCATATCATGCCCTCTTTTTGATAACTTATGCTTGTGTATATTCATCATAGCACAAGTCAAACCTCACAATGCAAATATTTTCAGATCTAGAGTATCCTTAGTCCTTGCATCAAACATCATTCATCCTCATATCCCATTTAGGGTTCAACTACACATCACTTTCCTATAATATAATTCACATTTTGCATCAATCCTTTAGCACATTTCCATGTCAATCATATCACATAGATTGCATTTTTACATTGATCCTTAGTTATATCCCAATCTCATGTACATTTTGTACTTTAGGGTTTGCATCATACCTTGAGTCTCATTCATTGTCATATCCATAAACTTTAGGTCAAATACCAGAACAATTACTTATGTCTCCTAACTCAAGAATCAAAATGTTTAAAAATCATCTATTTCAAGATGGAGACAACCTTATTTATTTTCATGAAGAACACATTACACATTAGCGTTTGTGTGTAGTGCCCCTCCGTAATTCATCTTTCCTTTTGTGCATTGATAGACTATATTGATATAGCTTCAACTATTTTGGGATGCTTTTGCATAGATATTTATGGAGGCACTTATGATGTCGATGCTTTATTATTGATGATAGACATATCGTATTTGCACTTGAAGTTATGATTTTAGGTGGATGATGACATTTCTAGATTATTATGATGATGGATTACTATTTTATGATCTATGTGTATTCATTTTATATGTATGTTTTATAATTGCTTATGTTGATTTTATGGTATCTTATTATGTAATAAGCTTACTCCATGACTGTAATTGATATGATGACTATGATAGTGCTTGATTGTTATGATTGTCTTCTATTACAGTTGTGATAGGGACGATGTCATACCACTCATTTGTGAGCACAATAAGGCATTGTGATTCCCCTTCACTTGTCTATCTATTTCATGATATATATTATTGTATATGTTGTTGTACGTGTACTGGTGGTGACAGGTTTGCAGCTACCAGACATCAACTCCACCTAGCTTCATAGGTCTGAGTGTGTCATCATCCCAATGGCAAGTTGATTGGAGGTGACATAAAATCTCATTCTACACTCTAGGTTTAAGTTGATTACCCTTGTGATTTTAGTGTCTTGGTCTGAGTTCTTTTTTAGCATCAAGTGGTCTCTTGAGTTATCCCATGTTGGATTAGTTTGAAGTGTTTTGATTATTGGTTGATTAATTATTAATTAACTAACTGGTTCATATAGTTTATAATAATAAATTAAATTAATAAGTTGATATTAATATTTAGTATTAGTTTAATGTGAAATTATTATTATTGGTATTAGCATTTATTAATGATTTTATATTAAGGATTATTTACTTATTTATAAAGTTGTGGCTTGAATGTTTATTTGGGGTTTATGGCTTAATTATTTATCTAGGCCTTTATATTTTATTGTGCCTTGGGTTATTTTATTAATTAATTGTATATATTATTATAATCCCTTTTATCCTATTGGGTTATAAATTATTTATTTATTTATCCTACCTACACTATTTTTGCTATTGGTTGGATATTTTGGGGTAAGTTAATAAAATAATATTTTATTTTCTTACATTGGTATTTTCTTAGGGGTTCATAAGGAATATATTCTAATCTATTATTTTGATTGGTCGAAATATTTGTATGGTTTTGGCTTGATTTTTTATATATTAGTTTTCCTGTGTATTTGTCGGGTTAGCCTTCACAGGAATTTTTCTGCGAATTGAGGAATTTGGGTTTTGCTTGCTTAGAGTTTTGTTTGGCTTGGCTAGAGAATTGTTGGATATCTCTTCATTAAATTTCCTAGACTTTTTCTTAATATGGGCATCCCTCTTCCCCATACCTTATTGTATTATGCTTGCCTTTTCACTCCTATCCTATTATATTAGGAGATATTACATCTTTCTAGATATGATTATGTGTCTACATGACTAATTATGTTTCTAGGTTTATCTTTAGTATATTAAGAGCCATAATGCCTTCGCGTATTTTATTATGTATGCTTCCATTCCTTACCATGTACTAAGAGATGCATTAGGGAAACCTTGTCTCTCCACATCACTTATATTCCACCTGTAGCTATCTTTACCTTATCATTAACAAATACTAGATGTGTGTCTCTATTTCATATACTTATATGCCTATGCTACTATATGTCTTATGTGCTATTTATATGACACAATTATTACATTCATTCTTTACATGATTCATATGCTTATATATTTAGCCTAAATTTAATTTTCATGTATTATTTTTGCCATCCTTTTATTCATTACATCAAAAGAATGCAATCAACTGAAGGGGGGATATACTATCACTTATCATTTATTTAATAAACTTATAGATAAATATTGGTACCAATATATAGAATCATTATCATGTCTAGATGGAACTTGATTGTATGATATCTAATAGTGTCTAATATATTATAATATGTTACATGATGTGGCCACACTTGATATTGCAAACCATTTTCTATAGAGGTAGAATTTCCTAACTATGTATTACCACTAGTAAAAATTTTTATATGATAAAAGAATGTTTGTGATTGGTGCTTACTGCATTTATGAGACAAAGTCTACTAGTTACAATTTTTTTTTTAGAAGCTCTTATGGATCACATATGTTGAAGGATATAATAGCATGTGGGTCTAGCTATATGTGAATCATTTGGAGTTCATATGCACCTCAAAACAAAAGTAAATTATAATAGTGAAATTTATGTAAAATGTGAATTTCCATTTATGTTTGGTTCATTTTGACATTCCCTACCTTATTTGCATTCTCTCCCATATATTTGTATTCTTGAATAGCCTTTATTACCATCCATTCTTGATTTTTTACATCACTTTCTCAATTTTGCGTCATTTTTACTACATGTGGGATTGATCTCTTATGGTGTAGATATAACCTAATATTTAAATATTCAAAATTCAAACTGTTGGTTCTCTAACCCTTTCCCTATGACCATTAGAAGTTAAGAAAGTGCATGAAAATAGGAGACCAAATGAAGATCTTAAGTGGTCACATTTTTTCTAAAATCAAGAAAAAATATTGGATGAGAAATTTGTGATACTTACACTCAAAACTTGAAGATGGAGCAAGAGCTCAAGTTGTAATACTTTAAAGCTACTTTCTAAACTACTAATAATTTGCAAAATGGTGAAGATCAGGGGGTTCAAATTGGGGGCCAAACAAAGTGCTCCTATTTTGATTAAAAAAATATAACATAGCATGTAATTTTCCCCCTAAAACATTAACTTACTAAAAATAACTTTGAGGAAAACTTAGCTAGCACAATGTAATCCATGCTTAACTTTTTGCTAATTTTTTAATGAATATATTTTTTTACTAATATTCAATGTGGACACATTATGATAATAAAAAATTGAAAGTACATGCCCTCAATTATTTTTCAAATTTATATAGTCATTTTAAAATTGAGTGTAGAATAGAAACTAGTTAATAAAAATGCAATTTGTTTCAATTTTTGATGAATGGGTAAAAAATCAGACCAAAAATACCATACATAGGTTTTTGAAATAAAGTGGAGACACTAGAATAATATTAAAGATAAAAACCTTAGCTTAATTGAAATTTGGAAAAAAATACATAGTTAGAAAGCTAAGAGAGGGCTCAATGTTACAATGTAATTTTTGGACTTGACTTTAAATAACTTGTGAAATTGATTGAGAGCATGCTAAATGTTGTGTCATTTTATAAAAAAATTACAAAAAAATGTTTGTGGGCATTGACAAGTTCAATCCTTTAGGTTGCATTCCCAATGCAAATTTAACCCTAAGAGTTGGAAATACCTACACAACCAAATAACCTAGTATAGATATCTTAGATGTATTTATTTTAAAAATTAAAAAAGATATCTTTAATATTTAATGATTTCAAGTAGATGTATTTAAGATATTTATTTATAATTTATAAATGTGTATTCTTATTGTGAATTTTTAATAGTTTAAAAAATAAAAATAAAAAAAATTCTTGGTGTTTTTCTATATAATGTATATAAGATATTTTTTATTATAATTTTTATTATTTATAAACTCCTTTTAATATATGAATATTTTAATAGTTTTCTATATTGATTTATAAATTAAATAAAAATAAAATAGATTATATAGTACATAATAAATTTAAATATTATTTTTCATCTATATCTTACACTAGTCTACCTATATTAATAAAAAAAATGTAAAACTATGCATAGCAAACATTTGTAAGCATCCTTGTAACTTGTGCAAAAATATATCTTCGAAACATGGAATCACTTCTAACAAAGCATAATAAAAAGATGATTTTCATAAGATGTAGTTGCTATAGTCCTATATATTGATTTTTAAATTAAATAAAAATAGAATAGATTATTTATTGCATAATATATTTAAATATATATTTTTCATCTATATTTTATATAAAACATATATTTTCTTGATATTTTTTACATAAATGATTATATGAAGATTGAAATTATTATAAAATTAAAAAAATTAAATAATAATTTATAAAATAATTCTATATGATGTAAACATACATTATATCTTCGAATGATTTTTATATAAAATAGAATCATTAAACTGAAAAATGGATTAAAAATGTTATGTAATTTAATAAATAAAGATTAATAGAAAAAAAGATTAAATTAGAAAAATAAAATTATTATGGATGGATTAAACTGAAATTTAATAATTGAAACATAATATAACTATTTTAACTAATTGTTATTTTATAAATTTTAACTTTTAAAATTATTTTAATTTTCATATAATCATTTTATCAAACTCAAAATGACATCAAATTTTAATACATGAAAAAAATCTCAAATATTTATACAAATACTTAGATGGCTCTTAAATATTAAAGTATGAAATTATGGCAAGAAAATATGTATTATATGTAAGATGTAGGTAAAACAACATGTATTACTAAATTTATTATGTAATATATAATCTATTTATGTCTATTTAATTTAAAAATTCAAAAACTATTGAAATATCTTATATACATTTAGATCTAAAAACAATTTTTATATTAGAAAAAAGTTGACACTATTTGAAAATCATAAATATGATGAGTGAACATTTTTAAATTATAAATAAGTATTCTAATTGAAAATTATTAAATAAAAATATTCAAAGATACTATCACAAATTTTCTATACAAATTTTATTTATTAAATTTTTCAATTGATAAATTATTTAAAATATAGAGTATTTTAAAAATTAATATTTATTTTAATGAATTATATTCTATATAAAAATAATTCAATTTTTTATATTTTTACATTGATTAGACAAAAATTTAATTTTAACTTTTATAATTATTTAAATATTCACAAGGTCATTATATCAAATCTAAAAAATAAATTTTAATACACAAAAAATCCCTTAAATTTTAATAAATAAAGTACTACTTTAATCACAAGAGAATAACTAACATATCTAACATTTTAATCTATTGCAAGGGTCCCAATGTTTGTCTCTTTGCATAACGGTCACTTCTCTCCCACCTGGGTTTTGAATGCTTCTTCTCGGTTCCCTCTCTATAGCCCCCTCCTATTGTGGTGGTAGTTTGGTTGGAGGTGTCTATGCTATTGAGGCCAGGTTGCCCCTATGACTAGTGTTGTGGGAGTTGTTGTTGTCGAGGGTTTGGTTGGCAAAGCGCCTTCCTCTGATGTTGTGGATGGCCCTTCTTCTGTTGTGGGTGTTGTTGTCGGGGCTGGTGTTGTTGGTGCCAAGATTTCTATTGTTGGTGATCCTGTTCATCCAAAACCTCCTCCATTTGCTCCTAGGCATAGCTTTGCCGCATGGCCAAATCTTCTGCTCATCTCCACAAGTCATTTCATCTTGTTCCTTGTGCCAAGACTTCCGCAATTGTGGTCCGTGGCTAGGAGGTTGCGAAAAATGTTGATTTTTATCAGCACAATGCTTTGGTTCGCAGATTTATTGGGTTTTGGCCTTCTCTTCTGAACCTTCATAACTGGGTGAGCGACTCTTAGAAACCTTTAGCTACTCATGGCTTTGATCTTTTTCCTTGTGCTAAAGGATTTTTCATTGATTCTTTTAATTCTACTCGGGATCGAGATTCATTTTTGGGTAAGTTGTGGGCTTGGGGAGATCACTCTCTTTCTATTAAGCCCTAGACAACTTCCTTCAACCCCCTTACCAAACCTCATACTATTCATCCAGTTTGGGTCCGCCTCCCTAATCTTCCCCTTCATTTCTAGGAGCCTTCCTGTTTTGAGGCCATCGGTAGCTCCATTGGTAGCTTCTTGAAATTTGATAATGCCATGACCTCCATGGGTCATTCAACCTTTCCCATTTGTTAATCGATATTGACATATCTCAGCCCCTCGCTGGGGATGTGGTTTTGATGGTTGGGGATAGGCCTTGGACCCAATCAATGGTTTATAAGTGCCTCCCCTTTCACCATCGAGATGATTCTCAACGGGTTACTTAACTTTGGAATGTTCTCTCTCATGTCGCAAAGGTGTTGCAACTTGATGGAAGGATGCTACTGAAGATCATTTGACAGTTTATGCTTATAAGTCTGCTTCTATTGACTCCTCTCCGGAGGATGATGTCTCCTCCTGAGATGAGGTTCCCCTTACTACTAATGAACCCTTTGCTGATGTTACTGCTGTCGTGGACTCTTCTCCCCCTTCGGCTCCAACTTTTGTTGGTCCTACTCCTCTGCCTCACTCTTCTCTTGGTGAATCTACTTTGGTTTTTGTTGTAGAACAACAACAACCTATTGTTGTTCTGCAATTGACGATTGCTTGTCACAGGGAAAAAGGAAAATCTGCCTCTATTTCCCAACCTCCCCTTTGTCAGGTTTTGGGTGTTTCTCCCCACTCTTGATTTGGGGTGGGTTGTTGCAGGTTTGACAAGTGTTTGGCTGTCTAGCTTGTTAGTTTGGGGTTTGTACCCCTACTTGGTTTGTTTGTCGCCTTTGGGCTATTTTAAATTTTTTATAGCCTTTTGGCCATGTAAAGGTCACCACCTAGTTAACGTTTCTTTTTTTAATCAAAAACATAATATATTTTAAAATAGTGTTTTAAATTAAAATTATTTAATAAAAAATTCTATAAAACTTATGATTTAGAAAAAAACTATTTAGATGTCATACACATGGGTACCACTCAGAGACAGTTAAAATAAAATTATATTAAATGACCAGTTCCATCAGTCATCATAGTTTACATTTTAAAACAAAAATAGAGTTTACAAGAAGGACCTACAAAAATCAAAGCTTAAGGTGTGTTGTACAAATACAGCCAACAACTTTCACAATTAAAAAATTTCAAAACTTGCACAAAACGTAAACTTATAAAGTAGGCACACTATAACATCGATCATATACGACTAGTAGTTGGCTATATCTGCACGTGAATGGCAGTCAATCAAAAAGTTGGTAGGGTTGAAACTTTTTGAATATATTGCTTGCATGTCTTGTCTGTGATGTTTATGTCTTTTTTTGGTAGAACTTTAGTAAAACTCTTAGATTGAACAATTTAGTTCTATTTATAGCTCAAGCCTTTCCTATAATCTAACAAGATAAAAGCTCTTAGGATCTTCACTAAACTTTAAATCTCAAAGTTTTATTTTGTGGGTTTTATCTTAGAGATGGAGCCAAAGAATTTTCAACAAAATGGGGAGCTTAAAAGGGTTACAGAAGAATATCAAGAGACCACCTCGGTCTCATGTGGTGGTGTATCCCTATTCAATCTAAGGAAAAAATGGTGCTTATCAATTTAATAACATTTCTAAAGCCACATAAATATTGGGAAACTTCTTTAATGAACTTGAACTCACTTATTCAAGTGAGAAAAGTGGGTCCTCTAGTTCCCTCACTTTTTGTAGAGGGAAACAATCCTGAAGACATAGATATTGGTGCATATCTATGGAAAGTAATAAATTGCACAAGGTGGTTCAAGACGAAGGGTAAGTCAACTATCAAATATGTTTCATTTGGCAGCTTAGCTATCCTTTCCAAAGAGAAATTATATGAAATACCTTAGCTATTCATTCTTGTGGGTGATATGTCCAAGTGAGAACAAAGAAGAAAACAACAGTACACAAGATTTTCCAGAGGATTTCTTAGAGGAAACTAAAGGGAAAGGGTTAGTGGTGTCTTGGTGTCCACAAATGATGGTTCTTCCTCATTCCTCTATAAAAAATTTTATGACCCATTGTGGATAGACTTCTATAGTAGAGAGCCTCCCTTTAGGGGTTCCTATTGGGTTCCTATTCTACCATTTTGTCAATGGAGTGATCAACCAATTAATACAAAATACATAGAAGAGGATTGGCAGATATGTATAAGATTTAATAAGAGACATGATGGTTTGCTTGTGTTGGAAGAAGTGTATAAATTAATCAAGGAAGTAATGGAAACTAAATTGGGAGTTGAACTAAGAAATAATTCTTTGTGGTGGAAGATATTAGCTATGAAAGTTATGGGAAGGGCATATGAAACTTTTGTTGAAGTCACAAATAGTGCATCATCAATGTCTTCTACTATCATTTAAATTTAGTCTAAATGTATTTATCAAGTGTTTAATTTTACTTATTTTTTAAGAAGATTATTTAGATTTTAGGTTACGATTCATATTCCTAATTACTTTCTTAAGTGATTAATTTTGTGTTAATAAAATAATCAAACACGTGCTTAACAAATCATGTATGAAGAGTGATCTCTTTGTTTGAATTAGTGATAAATATATTAACTAATTTCTTCTTACAAATTGGACATGGGAGTACAAGTTAGCTAAGCCTCTCTAACATTGGATGAATGAAGAGAATATTTTAGCATTTCATTTTTTTTAATTAGATACATCTTTCATCATTAGCTCATGTTTCATATTGTATAAAATGTTCAACTAGTTTCTCAACTAATTCAACAAAGGTGGAAAAATATCCCTTAGGAATATGTATGAACCATTGTAACACTTGTCCTTCTAAGCTTCATGTGAATAGCTTAAATATAGTTATCATGATAAGAAACTTTATAACATGCTATAAATAATTCTTTAATGTGTTCTATCAGATCTCTCTTCTTTGTATATATGCAAAATATTGGGATTTCAAAGTTGAGATGAAAAGAGATTTGTAATATAGTCTAATCAAAGGGGTGTGGAAATAACTCCTCAAATGTGTTATACCCCACCATTTGACCTACAATTAATTTTAACTTTCACATCAAAATGTGTATAATCTTGCATGTAAGAATGATGTTAGATAAGAAAATAATCTGACTTTAATTTTTTTCATTAATGATAAGTGATATAATTATTAGAATTTTTGTTTAATGATCCTAATATCATGTATTAATGGATAAACTATTATCATTATTTACTAAGTTAGGTGCATGATCCACCTTGCCCTCTCGAATGAAGATGGATAACATCACTAGAGAGAGGAATATAGATACCACAAACAAGCAAGTGAATGTCATTTTGAGTCTGACACATTATCGCATAGGTCATATGTTGCATTTGGGTATGTGGTTGAGTCTTTCTTATTCGAGTATCTTGTATCTCATAATGTGTGTTGTAATCTTGAGTCTATGGAAAATCCAAACTTTCCCAAGGCCTAGTGCTAAAATTTGGTTGAAAGTTAGAACCCTCCTCTACGTTGACATTCATAAATTGCTTATTGTTTAAGGTTTTGATTAGTTTATAAATAAATTGATCAATGGAAACAAAACAAGGATTGTGGGACTTTCCCACTAGGAGTGTAAAAGATATATTCCTAAATTTAGAATAAAACAAGAAATAACTATAATTTTTATAATCCTATTCTAAATCAAGAAACACCTATGATGGGGTGAATGGAGATAAAATATAGTACAAATTGAAATAAAATACATCAAACCTCCATTATTATTTGAGTGCTCTCTATATTGTTTAGATGTAAACTTCTAAAATCAAAATGTACCTAAAATTTTTTCATTCATGTGAATGAAAATGAAGCATGAAGGAGGTAATTTACAATATTTCAAGTGGAAACATGTGCAATAGAGATTCACTCCAATAAAATGACTTAAGATTGAATGAGAGGAATGGGGAATTCTCATTGGCTAAGAATAGTTTGAAGAGTTACTAGTGGCTAAAGATAATTATCTTTATGTTTTAATCATTTTTGTGTAAATAGGTGTGCAGGGAAAAGAAATATAGAAAGAATAATAGAGATGGTTATAATTTGAAAAATTGGATATTATTATTTACTAGAAAAGAGAATAAAATAAATAAAATAGATTTTTATTATGTATTTTCAAGAAATAAATTATTTCAGTTTTTATAGATAGAAAATGAAAGGGGAAATTTTGAACAAGACTAGAGAATGAGAATAAGTTTGAAACTTGGATGTAACATGGTAAAAGATGAGTGTCTACACCATCTTATCATTTTTTTAAGTATATCTACTCTAAATCCATTTGATATAACTTTATGGTTGGAGGGTCCTATTAAAGACTATCTAACTACATGGATAAATGAAACACCCAATACTATAAATAGTGGAAACAATAAACTTTCACATAACAAACTAGTATTTCTATATATGCAATATAAACAATTTTTTAATGAACTTAGTGCATGATAACACTTAGTTGTTTGGTTACAAATATATTAAATAAGATAAATTAGAGCTCGATTTATTTATGAACTATACCTATTCTTTTCACTCCACATAATTACTCCTGGAGGTTAGTCAATCTGATCCTCCATTATGCGTTGTTGTCCTCAAATGATATCATACTCTTGTTTATATAGAAGGATTTAACATGGTATGTGCCATATGAAAACATATTAAATCAACCTTGAATATAAAAGAGACATGTGTCATCTGAAAACACATTTGACTAGAGTAGGGAAATGATTTTATCTTTAGCCATCCTGAAAATTGGATGCAACACTTTTTATAAGGTTTAACTCAATAATGTGGAAAATCCATCTTGAATTAACATCCTTCACTATGGATTGTTTTTTAAATATGACCACTATTACAACCCAAATACAGGCCTTTGAAGATGACATAATCTTCAAATATTTGCTAAAAAGTTCAAAGCAAAGTTATAATATATGATGTCAATCCATGTCTTTAAGATGGAAAACATACATGTCTTTTAGATCTTCATAGAATTTGATAAGAATGTCAAAATCTTGACTATACGAATAAGGAGAAATGTGGCATGAATTGTATAAATGAATAACAAATATGATTTTGGAACAAGTAATTTATACAAATCCATACAAGTGTGGTGAGATGTCAGATGTAATGCCAAAAACTTAGTGAACTTTATTAGAAAGCCACCGAGCAATATTAAAAATACCAATAAAATAAACAAGCATGACATACTTTTAATTGATAAAAGATTGTTTTTAGATTTGGGATGCCCCAGTCAAGGACCCACCTCAAATTTGCAATTCTGCTGTTTACATCGGATTTACAAAGATGCTTCTTGAAATCAAGGGCTAGACTGTTTTCAAATTTTAAAAGTAGTCTTCGCGAAATATGCATAGGGTATTCTCACTATTTATAAGTCTTCATGAAAGAAAAATAATAACATATGACCATGCCGTGTGCAACGGTAAGATATAAAATAGTGAATTGTCTGTTCTGTATATGCTCAGTGCTACTAGTTAATTGCAACTGAATGTGTAAAATGCAACATTAATCACAACCACATAATATATTCAGATGTAATCGAGTATTCTCCTTGGAGAATTCAGATGCGCCTATGAAGAGACTTAAAGTTGAAATGAGTGCGATTATAAATAATTAGTATAGTAATTTATTTTGTAGCTATCAAGGAGAAGGTGGATGGTGTAAATGATGGCAGTAGGTTAGATTCTTTCATATTAAAATTTGTATGAGTGGAGGACAGGTCATAATGATGGTGAATGTTATAATGGTGTGTGAGAACTTATTTTCTGGTTCTGATTAGGTATTTATAATTATTTTTCGTATTAATTTTTTTATTTGAAGTCACTTTTAAGAATACACAACCAATTTTTTTCCAACAATAGATCATTTTTGATTATATAATATAATCATTTTTGTCTATTTTCAAATATATCTTAGATTATTTTCATGTCCCAAAAAAACAATATCAATCACACAAATTATTTAATTTATCAAAATCAACTAGAGACGCAATGCCCCAAGTTTCTATGAATAGTATAGTTAGTTTAGAGTAGGTACAAAGATAAAGATAGAGATGGAAATTGATATATGGAGATAGGTAGAGAGAGATACATGGTGATAGAGAGTGGGTAATGAGATAGAGAAAGGGAATAGATTAAAGAATAAATATGGAGGGATGGAGATAGAGGGGCAAAGGGATATAAATATAGGGGTCTAGGAAGAGGGAGAGGGAAAGAGAGTGGTGAACTGAGTCTATAGATAGAGGAAATGGAGGTAGAGAGGATGGGGCTAGTTAAACATTGTTAGTTAAAAATAAAATAAAATATTTTAAAAAGATATATATTTTTTTTTTGTAATTTATTTTTCATCTTTTGATATTTTAGACTATGAAATTGTCATGTTCTTAGTGTAACAAATTATTGAAATTGATTGGAAAAAATCAATATATGAAAGGAAAAATTTAAAAATATATATTAATAATGAATAATTTTTAAAATATTATAATAATAATGAATTTATAATGTATTGTAATTAATAAAAAAATTAAATTAAATATCTAAAGGAGTTCCATTAGAATGGT
Source organism: Cryptomeria japonica (assembly GCF_030272615.1). Taxonomy (NCBI): domain Eukaryota; kingdom Viridiplantae; phylum Streptophyta; class Pinopsida; order Cupressales; family Cupressaceae; genus Cryptomeria; species Cryptomeria japonica. The sequence goes on along the minus strand of NC_081409.1, from coordinate 247,501,367 downwards.
TAGTGTGTTTATGAGAGTATGGTATGAATGTACATGTTTGAAAATAATTTTAAATGCTACCAACTTAATAAGAAAACCTAAACAATATTCTATTAAAATTCACAATTAAATATAAGTTATTTAATTTATTTTTGTTTCACCTTTAATTTTTATCAAATATCTTAATAACTCAAGGACATAAGATAATGATCAATATTAATACAGAGAAGAAAATGAATTAAACCAAACACAAGAATATGTCACCTAATCATATTCTATTACATTAAGACATTTTTATTGAAAGAAATATAAAACTAAGCAAAAATTGATACAATATGAAAATTTAATCATTATAATTAATCATGTACATAAAATATTTCTTGTAAAAATACATAGAATCAACTTTCAAATTCACAACTATCCTACCTTTTACAAAAGTTTTTATCTACAAAATATAATCTTAAATAAAAAATATTCTTTTAAAATTATTTATTATAACAAAATTACACCCAAATTCGACACTCAATTATATTATTTTAATGAGTTTATAATAATTGTTCATGGATAAATGGGAATGGAATTTGTAATAGAAAAAGGAAAAAAACAATTTGTAAAAATTTATCCTCTCAAAAAACATGCATAATAAATAGGCTACAATTACATGTTGTACAAGAGTGAAAAATGATGTCAACGCTAAGTACTCTTTTTTAATGTCATTTCATCTTTTTGTAAGAGTAATAATGTATTCATATAAATTTGTGATTTTTTGGTGAAAATTTGATTTTTTCACCCACACAAACCAATAAGAATACAAATAAATTATATTTTTATAATCATATAAGATAAAAAATAAATTTAAACTATAGAAATTTTGATAATTTTTTTTAATTCTTTACATTTATTAGTTAAACTAATTGACAAAAAATCAATGAATACAATAGTATCCTACCTTTAGAAAAACTAATAACTTAAATTCACTAGATTTAACTTAATTTAGATTATCAAACTACATTAATGTTAATCAAATTTTATTTTGCATCCTTGCTAGTGGTTTGTTCCATCAGTTAATCTATTTTACTTAGAAACAAGTTAATAGGTTTTTTACTTATTTATTAAAAAATATGTTATAAAAATATAAAATTAAAAGTTTATTTTAATTATAATAAAAGTATTAGCAATAATAAATTCACTTAAAATATTCTCTCTATAAGTATATAAATTTTATAATACGTATTCAACAATTTGGCAGGAAAATTTTAAGAGTTTTCTATTTTTTGGAAAATTTATCTCCATCAAATGGAGACCCTTATGTTTGGGATATGCTCACTAAAAAGTAGAAGGGAAAATATCACATGAATAACATATTACAAATTATACTTATTAAAAAGTTTTGTGTGAAGCCTAAAATCTTGCATAGTGATCTCATTTGATGGTAAAATTCTTGCTTCAAAACCAAATTTTGTCCCAAAAATATATGAACCATAATGAGATGGCATCATTAAGACCTTCTTAAGGTATTTTAATTCAAAGGTCCCTTTCATGCAACATTTTAAATGTGAAACACTAAAACTAAAAAAGGGGCTTCATTTCAAGGCACCGACCTTTTCTTTAAAGACCATGAAACACCTAATAATTTAAATATTCATTCCTTTGAATTTGTTTCATAATTTTTGCTATTTTGGCCTCATTCTTTTGTCTCATCTCAAATTTGTGACACATTATTATAGCATCACCATAGTATAAAATCTCTTATCATTTTTCAACCATGATGTAATCCTATGAAATTATATATGACTAATCTCCACCACACCTTGTATTATAAATTCTAGATATTTCAAAATTATACATTATTGAATTTGTAGACACCTAAAATTGTCATGTCTAATTAAATAAATTTTTTATTTATTTAATTATTTTAGCCTAATTCTTCTATTAATTAAATAAATATTTATTTTTTTAATTAATTCATTTATCCTTTTCTAGCCTTATTTCTCTTTTAAATAAATACATTTATCTATTTAAATTACCCTTTTCCTAGATTAAATAAATACTTTTACTTATTTAATTGATCCCACTTCTTCTATTAATTAAATAAATATTTATTTATTTAATTATTTCATTAGCCTTTTCTACCCATGACACATGTCATTCATCTCTTAATTCCTACACTACCTACCCTATTATTATTTTCTTATTTTCGTTACCTACCCTCTAATCATAGCCAACCATTTATCTTTTACACCTCTCAATCTTATCTCTCCATTTCTTATTGTGTCTTCTATATAAGGAAATGCTTCGTTCATTGTCAACTCTGACTACCCTAGCATTCAAAATTTCATATGCAATCAAGCCTACTTGCAACCACATTTCCGTTCTTTGTTGAGCTCTTGTGCACACATAAAATCTGAGAGCAAATATATCAAGCAAGATCAATGGAGATAGGAAGAATGGAGATCCAAACCCTATTGGACATGTGATGGTATAATATTTGTGATTTCATTTTATTTGCATTGTCTTAGGTAATCTTCATATGTTATGGTGGATCTTTGTTGTTGTTAGGCTAGGGTTTTGTGGTTGAATTCATTTAGCCTTTCAATATTGTTATTATTCACTTTCACCATAAACATTTTGGCATGCCTGGTGGGACATGGATTTTTGTTAGATATGTGTTTTTTGCAGGTTTTTCTAGCCCTATATTGCTGTTTTGTAAAACAATTTGGAGAATAACATTGTGTAGCTAGGGTTTTGGACACAAGATCAAGATCTTGGAGAGATTTGATCCGATCTCACAAACAACTTGGAATTTTTGCATCAATTATTTTTTGCAGGTTTTGAATAGTATCAAGAGTTTGCAATCCAAAATTCAGATTTTATGGAGCATATTTGAATTTTATGTGAATTTGTTATGAATTTTCATAAAAAATTAATTTTGAGAGCAAATGAGTGATTTTTTTGGATTTTCTTATATTTTTTGAAGCTCTTTGATTTATACATAGGCTCTATTCTTTGTGATTTCAATTTTGATGCAAAATATTTCCTCAAAAATTGGATCTTTAAACATTAGGGTTTCTCATTATTTTGATCAAATCTGACAAATGGTTTTGTATTTTGGCATTAAATTTATTTTGATGGTCAAGAACATTATCAGAGGTGCTTAGTACAAAACTCAAATTTTTTGGAGGATATTTAAAATTTATATGAATTTTTTATGTATTTTCATTAAAATAAATTTTGAGAGCAAATTATCGAATTTTTTGGTTTTTCTTACATTTTTGGAAATCTCCCAGAATTATACATAGGATATATTCTTTGTGATTTTAAATTTGATGCAAAAACATTCATAAAAAGTCTGATCTTGGAAAATTAGGGTTTTGCATTATTTTTCTCATATCTCACAAAATGCTTGGATTTTTTGTAGAATTATTTTTATGCAGGTTTCTAAGACCATTAGGAGTGTCTACTAAAAATTTCAGAATTTTTGGATCAATTTGACATTTTATATGAATTTTTTATGATTTTTCATAAAAAATTAATTTTTGGAGCAAATTAGCAAATTTTTTGGATTTTCTTACATTTCTAAAAATGTCTTGAAATTTTACAAGTTAGATTTTCTTTAGGATTCAAAATAACTCATAGAATAATCAGATCTTTGAATATATCAAAAAATGCATTGTCGAAGGCCTCTTTTCACAAAGTCTTTGGGATCTAAAATTTACCTAACTTGTGTGCTTCTAGGAGGGGTATTTTTGCAAAACTTCTAACAAATATTTGTTGTAAAATTTTTGTCAAGGGTTTTTTATCTTTATTATGTCCCTTGTTTTTGATAGATTACCAAACACTTCAATTGGTGCACTAAAATTGAACCAATGTCTTTTGTGTCTTGGGCAATAGGCTCTTTTTTTTTAATCTTTAGAGGGCCTGCCTCCCCATGTGGTCATTAGGACTACTAGTGAGGAGGGAACGACCCAAGTGGTAGCAAGGGAAAGCCATCCTCTTTTGAACCACTATAAACAACTGTATCCATGGTGAAAGCCATGGGTAACGTGTGCTGATTAGTTCATACCAACACTATGTCTCCCCATTAACCCGTTTGATCAAATTTATTTGATCATTTGTAGGGTGTAACCCCTATCGACTGGGATCCTTCTGTATTTATAGAGCTGAAAGTGCCGCATGTATGGCCACATGAGAACATGCCCTTACTAGCACCTTTTTGTTTTAGAAAGCCAAAATCCTTCTAGTTGTTGGGTCAGGAGGTTGGACCTCTAGAGCGACCCACCCACATATGGTTCTTAGTAGAGATACATGTTAGGGTTTCAAGCAGATCCGAAGCAAATATGAACTAACAATTATATGCAGATTTAAATACAAAAGATAAAGAAATAAAACAGGACACAGATAACACAGAGATTTAACGTGGTTCACCCAGAATGGGTTACGTCCACCATACACAGCCGTCCAATCTTTCTTATTATCCAGCAAAAATAGTACATCAACCCTCACAATGCCTTAAGCATCCCAGCCACTTATAACAGCGTTTTTAGGGCAACAAACAAAGTCGGCCTTTTTAGGGTTTTATTACAATGTCGGTTTTCATCAACAAAAAAACGGCAAAAAAAAATTCATGCTGACTGTACAGTACTTTGCTGATCAGTCGCCACATTTCAACAATCTCCCACTTGGAGACTGATACTACACGACACCACTGTACATGCAACATCCGCTGGATAAAACACTAGGACTTGACTGGTATAAATTCCACAATTATTAATCAAGAAGACCAACAGAAACTGATGAAGAAATCAGCTTCTCCTGTGGAACTGCCTTTGTGAACATATCGGCAGGATTCTCACTTGTGTGAATCTTCTCAAGCCGTAACTGACCCTCCTCCAAAATAGTCCGGATGAAGTGGTACCTGAGCTGAATGTGCTTTGTCCTTGAATGAAAAGCAGAGTTCTTCGCAAGATGAATGGCACTCTGGCTATCAGTATACAATGGGCTATCCTCTTGTGTCTGACCCAATTCCTTCAGAAAACATTGCAACCAAATCATCTCTTTGCTGGCTTCTGTAGCAGCAACATACTCAGCTTCAGTGGTTGAAAGTGCAACAACCTTTTGCAGCCTAGAAATCCAACTGACTGCAGTTCCCCCTATAGTAAAAACATACCCTGTAGTACTCCTCCGTGAATCAATATCACCTGCCAGATCAGAGTCAACAAATCCACTTAGAGCAGCATTAGATCCTTTGAAACATAATGCCTTCATAGTAGTTCCTTTCAAATACCGAAGAATCCATTTTACAGCATTCCAATGTTCCATACCCGGATTACTCATAAACCTGCTCACAACTCCCACTGCATGTGCAATATCTGGCCTTGTGCATACCATTGCATACATCAGACTGCCAACAGCTGATGAATACGGGATGTTAGACATTTTATTAACCTCTTCCTGTGCCTTTGGACACATCTCCTTAGTCAATTTGAAATGACTAGCCAAAGGTGTACTAACTGCTTTTGCATCCTGCATGTTAAATCTTTTCAACACCTTCTTTATATACTCACTTTGGGACAAATTCAAGGTTCTATTTTTCCTGTCCCATGTAATCCTCATACCGAGAATTTGCTTAGCTGCACCCAAATCCTTCATAGCAAATGACCTGGCTAATTTTTGTTTAAGATCATTTATATGTTGCATGTTAGACCCAGCAACAAGCATGTCATCAACATAAAGCAACAGGATAATATAACTGCCATTATCAAATCTCTTAAAATATACACAATGATCAGAATGACATCTATGATAACCGTGTTCAGCCATGAAACTATCAAATTTTAAATACCATTGTCGGGGTGCTTGCTTTAGGCCATACAGACTTTTCTTCAACCTGCACACCAAGTTCTCCTTACCTTTGACCTCATATCCCTGTGGTTGCAACATGTAAATTTCCTCCTCCAAATCTCCATGGAGAAAAGCTGTTTTGACATCTAATTGTTCAAGATGTAAATCATCTGCAGCCACAAGACTAAGTACAGTTCTAATTGAAGTCATTTTTACAACTGGAGAAAATATTTCATCATAATCTATACCCTTTTTCTGTGCAAAACCTTTTACCACAAGTCTGGCCTTATATCTTTTCTGACCTCCTTCCTCCTCCTTCAGCCGATAAACCCATTTGTTAGGCAAGGCTCTTTTTTCTGCAGGTAAAGGGACTAAGTCCCAAGTCTTATTTTTCATCAAGGAGTCCATCTCCTCTTTCATGCCTAGTTGCCACTGTTGTTTGGCATCCACCTGCATTGCTTCTTCATATTCTTCTGGTTCACCAGAATCTGTTAATAAAATAGAATACAAAGAAGGAGAAAATCTTTCAGGGGGTCTACTTGTCCTCGTAGAACGTCTAACACTTGCAGGAGTTTGTGGGACAATCTGTTGTTGCTGAGCATCAGGTACCTGTGGCATTTCATTTTCAGGAATCTCATCCAACACCACATATTCTTGTTTGTCCTGTTCATGCTTCTTTTCCTGCATCTGTTCTTTATACATAACCTTCTCATTGAATATAACATCTCTACTTCTAATTATTTTCTTATTTTCAAAATCCCATAACCGATAGCCATATTCATCTATCCCATATCCAATGAAGGTACATTTCTGAGATTTAGCATCAAGCTTGGTTCTGTTTTCTTTATCAACATGGACAAAAGCTTCGCAACCAAAAGTTTTTAGAAAAGAATAATTTACCTTTTTACCAGTCCATGCCTCCTCTGGAATACCACCATCCAAAGGGGTTGAAGGTCCTCTATTTATCAAATAGACAGCAGTATGTACAGCATCTGCCCAAAAATGTAAGGGCAATCTAGCATGCAATCTCATGCTCCTCGCACGTTCCATGATGGTCCTATTCATTCTCTCTGACACACCATTTTCCTGTGGAGTTCCTGGAACTGTCTTCTGCTTTCGAATCCCATTTAAGGAACAGTAATCTTCAAATGCTTTGCTGCAATACTCACCTCCATTATCCGATCTGAGACACTTCAACTTTTTTCCTGTCTCATTCTCAACCAGAGCTTTCCATTTCTTAAAAGTTTCAAAAACATCTGATTTTTGTTTTAGGAAATATACCCATGTTTTTCTAGTTGAGTCATCAATAAAAATAACATAATAACAAGAGCCACCAAGAGATGATACCTGAGCCGGTCCCCATACATCTGAATGTACAAGCTCTAACTTCTCACTCTTCTTCTCTTTCCCAACCTTGAGAAATCTGACTCTTTTCTGTTTACCATAAACACAGTTTTCACAGAACTCTAAATCAATCTTCTTTAGTCCTGGCAATAGATTTTTGGAGTGAAGGATTTTCATCCCTTTCTTACTCATGTGCCCAAGCCTATGGTGCCACATTATCGAATCTGTTCTTGCAACATTTATTGTTGTTGTCCCTGCAGTAACTTTATCTGTAGCAGCTAAGGTAGAGTAAGTGTTACCAGTACACAGATATAATGTGCCTACCTTCGCACCTTTAGCTACTACTAACGATCCTTTAGTGACCTTCCACATACTGTCTGAGAAGGTAACTATGCAACCTTCACTACCTAGTTGCCCTGCAGAAATTAAATTTCTTCTTAAATTAGGAACATGTCTTACCTCCTGCAGAAACCAGTCATTACCATTCTGCAACTTGATCTTTATCTTTCCTTTTCCAACAATTTGACAGGGCTCATCATCACCCAAATATACCTGTCCAAAATCACCTTGAACATAATCTAGAAAATATTTTCTATGGGGTGTAGCATGAAATGAAGCCCCAGAATCTATTACCCAGGAATCATTAACATTATCCAAACATAAGATTAAAGCATCTTGTAGAGTATTACTTGCAATATTAGCTTCCTTACTGTCATTTTCATTTTTGTCTCCTTCTTTGTTTTTCCGAGACCAACAGTCTTTCTTTAGATGACCAGGCTTTCCGCAGTACCAGCAATCTTTCTTTCCTCTAGATTGAGAGCGTCCTTTCTTTGACTTCCCTCATGACTTCTCATTCCCAGGGCCTTTTCCTCTTTCCTTTGATCTTCCTCTGTTCTCCACATTCAAAACACTACCCGATGATGTTGGAGTCTCACCTGTGCTTTTCCTTCGCATTTCCTCGCTTAGGATAACACCAACAATATCATCAAATACCAAAGTATTTTTACCAGAGACAGAGTTACTTACAGCCATAACCAAGCTATTCCAGCTTTCTGGCAAAGAACATAAAATCAAGAGAGCCCTAACCTCTTCTGCAAAGGTAATTTTTACCGAAGACAATTGACTGGTAATTGTATTAAATTCATTTAAGTGCTCCGCTACAGATCCTCCCTCACTCATTTTCAAATTAAACAAACGCTTCATAAGAAATACCTTATTCAAAGCCGAGGGTTTCTCATACAGCTTAGCCAATGTTGCCATCAAATCTACAGTCATTTTTGCTTCTGTTATATTGAATGCTACAGACGCCACAAGGCACAATCGAATGGATCCCAGTGCCTTTCTATCTAAAATGTCCCACTCTTCATCTGATATTGTGGTCGGTTTCTTTGCTTTTCCTTCCAATGGCCGCCACAAATCCTTTTGATACAGGTAATCCTCCATCTGCATTTTCCATAACTGATAATTCTGGCCGTTAAACTTTTTGACCTTGAATTTGGAATCCTCCATTGCTCCCACTCAAATCTGAAAGTCCTGCCAATTTACAGAAAACCTCGCTCTGATACCAATTGTTAGGGTTTCAAGCAGATCCGAAGCAAATATGAACTAACAATTATATGCAGATTTAAATACAAAAGATAAAGAAATAAAACAGGACACAGATAACACAGAGATTTAACGTGGTTCACCCAGAATGGGTTACGTCCACCATACACAGCCGTCCAATCTTTCTTATTATCCAGCAAAAATAGTACATCAACCCTCACAATGCCTTAAGCATCCCAGCCACTTATAATAGCGTTTTTAGGGCAACAAACAAAGTCGGCCTTTTTAGGGTTTTATTACAATGTCGGTTTTCATCAACAAAAAAATGGCAAAAAAAAATACAGTACAGTACTTTGCTGATCAGTCGCCACATTTCAACAATACAAAGTTTGCCACAGGGAGTTTTCATGGGGACTGATGCTTGGATGCACCAGAGAAGTGAGTGTCGAGGAGCTAGTGGGGTCAATCATCTAAGTATCCAGTGTGAATAGAGTAGCCTCGGGGGAAACCCCATGTGGGATCAACAACTATTGTCCTGGCCAACCATAAGAATTGTGCTTTTCTTATTTTAAACTTTCAAACATTCAAGATCAAACATCAAAACATTGTGTCTTTTGTGTCTTGAAGTGTATGCAAATCATTTTTACATCAAACAACACATTTTTATTTGAGTCATTTTGAGTCCAAACATGTGCAAACATTGAGTCCTCAGCAACATTGTGTCCTCTTGTCACGAAAAATACTCATAATTTTAGATTTGGTCACAACAACAACTTCACAAATTGAGAAAATTGCACTCATATTTTTAAACCGCTTCTGTGAATTATACAGGCACATCTATGTTCAATATTGGCAAAATTTACAGTCCAATAAACAAGAGCAATTAGTTTTAGAATTCTTGAGCTTCCTAGGTTATTTCTCTAGGTTTTCATCTAGCATTCAACCTATCTTTGGGTCTCACAAAGTCCATCATTGCTTTACATCTTGCATTACATTCACATTTGTCTAAACTTGAGTCAAAAGGTCACTTGCTTGTCCTCATCTTGCTTTGTCAACACACTACATACAACAAAATTTTGCTAAGTGGTCCCTTATCAAGGTCTATCACCTTTGGGTCTCATTTGGTCTTACTTAGAGTCTAGGTCAACTTACCTCATCAAGAGAAACTATCATCTCTTTGGAATGCACACCTACTCTACTACATACATACTTGGTCTTACACTTTGGACATTGCAAGTACACGTTAGATTCATTTACATTCCATCCAACTCTTGGTCCTCCATACTCCTTCCATTTTCATGTAGTCTCCCACATCTTGGCCAAGACCTAGTTCATGGTTGAAACCCATTCCTAGAAATCTAGGAGAGAAACTAAAGAGGCTCAAGAGTTCGCAAACATGAGTGCCTATGAGTATGACAATGATGTCTTTTTCAATTCTGATCATACCACATTACCTGACATGGATGCCTATAGAAACATTCAAAATGCTGAGAACCTAGATAATACAAACAACAATGATACACACAATGACAATATGGACAACTTTTTCATACATTCAGCAGAAGTGGAAGACTCCATTATGGATCCTTGTTTTAATCGATTGGTTGTGGAAATAATGAGGAGAGATAGACAATATTTATTACAAGTGATGGCACAAAGTGGAGCCAAGATCCCTCATGATTTTGACATGTCTCAAATAATGGAAAATCAACCTTTGCAAGAACCTCAACTCAACATGGATCAAAGGAGGCCTAATAGTGGAGGCAATAGAGGACCAAATCTTGTGCCTGAATCACCATCATCTTTGTTTCAAAAACCTAAGGTCCCACATACACATGGTCAAGCATATGATACTCACCTTCACAAACCATTATGGAAGTCTTATGTAGAAAAATATACTCAATCACATACCCATGCTAAGGACCAACCATCAAAGCAATTGGATATCCAAAGGCATGCTCAAAATTTGGACACAAGGAAACCCCATGTCAAATTTGGGGCCAACACATTAGAACAAACTTGTGACATGCCTGTAGAGTATGGTATACATGGACAAAACATATATTCCATTCCTCATCATGACTCTATACCAAGTGGTCCTTATACACAACATCATTATAGACCTCCTCCATATGAACATGTGTATGATCGATACCATCCATATATGCAACATGCTCCTCCTCCACATAGTGGTTCAGGCATGGGGTATTGTCCAAGAAGTCGGTCTCCACCTAAGAACAATTTGGAGCAGAAAATTAAGGACTTACAAAAGAAAATGGAGGACAAAAATACACCAAAGCCAGCTTACACAATGAGAGACATATGTCCCTATCTATTTGACAAAAGCATTCCAATGCGTCCATTTCCTACACACTTTGTGACACCTAAGTTTGATAAGTACAGAGGAAAAGGAGACCCTAAGGCACATATAAGAAAACTTTTGATGGCTTGCATTGAGGTAGCAATAGAAGAGACATATTTGATGAGATTATTCCCATAGAGCTTAGGTCTCAACTTCCACCCAGAATTAAATCATGGAGTGATTTAGCAGAGGCATTTATCCAACATTTCTCATACAACATAAAGACAAACATATCAATCACTACTTTATGAAAAACCAAGCAAAAGGATGGGGAGTCTTTTTCATCATTCTTACAACAATGGAGGAATTTAGCCAGTAGATGCTCTTGTGAAATTCCACAAAAACAAATGATAGAGATGTTCACCCATAATGTCCATAGAGAAATTGGTTATGATCTAAGAAAATCTTGTTTGTCCACCTTCAAGGACATCATTGAAAAAGGCTTAGCGATAGAGAAAGTCTTAATTGAACAAGGAGTAATTAAGATATTCAAAGAAAAAAAAGAGGACTTTAAAGGAAAAGACAAGCCAAGATTTTGGAACAAAAGCAAGAACACAGTTATTGATGGTGTTGTTGATGCTAATACAGTGCGACCCAAAATCATTCTTTCTAGATCAAGTTCTACAAACAACCAAGTGAATACTCAAACAACTTCCAAACCATGAAGGAATTATACCGCATTGGGAGAACCACTTGAGTCGGCTTTCAAGAAGCTATTAGCAAACAAAATAATCACAATTTCAGATTTGCGTCCATATGAGTCAAAGGTCAAACCAAATTGGTGGAATGATGATGAATATTGTGAATATCACAAAAGCAAGGGCCATAAAATAGGAAATTGTCATCGACTGAAGAACATCATATAAGATCTTATTGATAGAGGTGACATTGAGTTCGAGGGACACTCATCCAATCAAGAACATGAAATGTTTAAAGAACCATTCCCAAAACATTACAAGGGAAAAGATAAAGCCACAGATGACCAGACCAACTATACTAGAGCATCCTATAACTATGATTCAATGGTTAATCACATTTCGATGGACAATTATGTCTCTACCATTATCATCAAGGACAAAACACCTGAGAATTCTACCTAAAGACCCAAGGTAGTCCTAGAAGGAATTGGATCTTCTTCCAAACCTACCTCTGAATGCAATTTCACAACTCATCGAGGTAAACTCACTTTGCAAGGTTCTCTAGCTAAAAACACCTCATCAACTAAACCCGAGTATGACCTTGTAAAATAGTTAGGGAAGACACCCATGCTTATCTCAATCCTTGAGCTTTTACACATATCCCCTGAACATAAAGCCATTCTTGACAGAACCTTGAGAGACACTTTTGTCCCCACTGATCTGAACGTGGACCAGTTTTAAGGCATGGTGGGATACCTTTCTGTTCCACATTCTCTTACATTCACAGAACCAAATGATTTCTCCATGAACCAACCACATAATGCACCTTTACACATTGAATCCTTCCTACACAAACATCGAATAAAATGAGTCCTGGTAGATGGAGGAGTTGGTCTCAATATATGTACATTGAGCACTATTAAGCAAACGGGGTATTTTGAAAAAACTATGAATGCTACAAACAAAATTACCATCAAGGCATATGATGACGAAGATCGTTCATCTATAGGCATAGTTATCTTACCTCTTAGAGTAGGGCCAGTTACAAAGGATGTGGTTTGTCAAGTCCTATACCTAGATCTCACATACAATATACTCTTGGGATGTCCATGGATTCATGAAATGAGAGTTGTTCCATCAACATATCACAAATGTGTCAAAATTCTACACAATAGAGTTGAAGTGACTATCAAAGGCGATCTAAATTCGTTTATATATTGCAATAAGCTATGACATAGATCAGAAATAAAAATCCCATCCAATCAAGATGTTGTTCCTTCTTCAGCGTATGTTGATCCTAAGTCATTGAAAGTGTCTACATCAAAACAAGAAGAGATCAAAGAAAGTTCAAGATTAAAGACATGGGATGTGGTGAGTATATCTTTCATGTTGATCAACTCCCACTATCTCTTAAGGTATTCAGTCAACAAGAACAACCTACAAACAATTTGCAATGCAAAGCAATTGGGTGTGAAGCACCTAGTGTTGTGGCTACTAAGTCTGAATGCAAATCTCCTCTAGTGGTGCAAGTAGCTCTTGATATCAATAGTCCTAAGAGTGGTTCCAGCGAAGAATCTATTGAGAGTATCGCCAGCCCTCTTGATAACTCCTATAGCCTTACCATTTCATCCACTCATTCCATTTCCAGACCACTTCCAGACTTGGATAAACAAGAATCACAAAAGCCCTTACTCATTAGGGATCAAAAATCAAGTTTTGAAAAGAAAAATCTAAAAGTAAAAAATAAAGATTAGTCCTTTAGTCCAAATCAAAATAAAAAGCTATTGGACTCTACAAAAATAAAAGTCAAGGATAAAAATCCTATGAATAAAAAAGAACAAGAGTTGATCTCCCCTAATATCAAAATAACTGGGGGCAAAAATTCTACAATTTTAAGTCAAAAATCATACTTGTTGATCCTAAGTCTCCATCATTTCATCCTACTTTCACTTCTTTTTGCAATAATAAGCCTTCATTCCTTATCCACTTGTTCCACAAATCCATCTCCTTTTGGTGATACATCATGGACCTTTAATGGAACTTCCTTGAAGGACTTTTTTATCAGGGTGCCCAAACTTCTTTAGGTGACACGTATATGGGTTTGTGTAGTCCACACACTAGTAATTCTATTTCATTTACTTCATCAAGTAAGATAGACACTTGAGCTACACATCATTCAGTCAAGGAACAATGCAGCTACAATCATAAGGTAAAGCCTCACACATTTGAGGTGGGTGACTTAGCTCTCAAAGAAAATCCTAAGAATTAGCAAGACAGACAGAAGAAGGACAAGTTTGAATCAAATTGGCTTGGTCTTTACGTCATCACAATAGCCTATACATCTGGTGCATATCAACTCTCAACTCCAGATGGTGAACCTTTGGAGGATCCTATCAACATCATGCACCTTCACAAGTTTTACACATATCTCTTCAAAATATCTTAAATTCAAAAATACAAAAAAAATTAAAACATTCAAAATACAGAAAAAAAAATCATAAACATTAAAAAAATCATTACTTGGTGAAAACCTGGCAAATAGGTGCCTTGTGACACAAAAAAATTGGAAAAATGGAAAAAAAATTCATCCAATGGTGAAAACCACTTCGGTGGCACCCTGGGCAAGTACCATGGTGAAAAATGGGTTACCAACGCCATGCCTTGAGACATTGCTCCTCCCTCCTTCAGGATTCACTTTCATCCTTTCACTTTTGCACACACTCACAACCTCTTCATCCATAATAAACTTATCCATTCCCATCATAGCTTGTTATTGATCTACCTAAGATTGGTTAGCCATTCATAATAAACCTCCCTTTTCACCCCTTTCCATCCATAATAAATCAGCTCCTATCTATGGCTAAGGCAAATCCTACATCTAGTGATGGGTGTGGAACTAAGAGCATCACAAATTCTAAGGAGTACAGTTTCTTCTAGCCTTCTTCAGTCTATCCATGCACAATCCACAATAAAACAACATTTGCATCACCAATCCATAATAAAGTTTCGTCTTCTCTACAATAAAGTATCAGTTTCATGGATTCAGTCAGTTTTAGATGAGACACAATGACAACAATGGGTTTCAATAAATCAAATCTTTCAATAGACTCAGACAACATATGGTTCAGTGCTATCTATCCTTTTGTGAAAGTAAACATTGTGACGACAATCAAATAGACTTATACAAGTGAAAAGAGACACTAAACTTGAGGACTATAGTGGATATTGGTGTCGAGTCTTGGTTTTCTTTTGATTTTATCTTTAGGGTGACATGTCTTTTAGCTTTCCAGGATGTCTCTGACTAGAGATTCTATCTCCAGGATGTCTTTGACTAGAAAGGAGAGGATGGGGTATCGTCACCTATTTTTCTTTGTTGTTTATGGATTGTCTCTTAGTAATGCTATGACTTGTCCAAGGATATGAGGACACTGTGAGTCTAGTATGAACTGGGGCATTCCTTGTTTGCGACTGTCTGATCTCCATGCAAATGGGTACAATGACTTTCTGGGTCAAACAGATACTTGGATTGTCATAACCTATTTTCCATAATAAAGCTCAATGATGATAAAGCACAAGAATTTCTTTTCACTTCGATATCTTCTATCTTTCATCCCCCTTTCTTGATTGACCTCCATCATCCTTCCCGAGTCTGTGTAGCCTTCTATCACATGACTGAGTATAATGACATACCTAAAATGTTTGCATTTCATGTAGTTGCACCTACATTACCACATATTAAGCATTTCATACATACATATACATATCACAATTGCATCACATCCTGCACCCAACAAATGTTAGCACATTTTACATTTTCATCATGTAAATAGTCATTTGCAGTATCATATTCATCTGCATACATACATTCAAATTGGCATAACATATAAAATATAAAAGAACAAAAATATTGCATTGCATCATATACATATTTGTATCCATATCATAAGCATCACATAGAAACATACATCACATAGGTACACATGCATATAGCTTCCACAAAGATGAATCATCTCATATATATATATATATATATCAAAATCATAAGTTTCATGATACAGTGATGTCAAATATATATGGCTACAATCACCCGAAGGTGTCATCATACAAAATGGTACAAAACTGATACATAGAGAGCCCTCTAAGGCTATGATGAACTCCCTCCCTCGAAGCCAGCTGGCCTCAATGAAGTCTGAGCCCTGGAAGGACCCACCCTAGGATCATCTCTCCCGCCCCCTCTATCTGGTGGTGGTGGAGGACCCATGACCCCACTGCTAGATGCCTATCTCCTGTCTCTCCCTCCAGTGGTCATCGTAGTTTGTGATGGTCTTCGAAAGCTCCTAGCCTAATAATCTGGTGGCACCACTCCATAATACAGGTCTCACCAGTAGGCTATCTCCTCCCCTACCCATAGAACATAGGCATATCTGGCTGATGTGTCCTCTCTTTCCTGCCTCCTTGCCCTTAGTGTTGTCTCAGCTTTCGTATAGCGTTGAATAAGCCTAATCCCTCTCCCACTCAGTGTCCCTCAGCCATGTCTTGAGATTGGGCCCATCCCTCTCCAGATCCTAGATCTCATCTGCATGTCCGTAGTAGATCTCCCTCAAGGATAGTCTCTCATCCTCCTCCTCCCCCATCCCACAGCAAACCCTCATGTCTCCCTATCTGGACAAAGGAATCCACTGATCACTCTTGCCAGTACTGTTGGTAGTGCTAATCTTGTTCATGTCATGGTATCCTAAGCCACGTGTCCAACCCTCATCTCCAGTCCTGGATCCTGAAACAATCATCTCATTGCATCCCTGTCTCCCTCTCAATCAAAAGGAACTAACTCCCCATCGATCAGTATCCTTAGTATCTTATACACATCCTCTAATGTGACTGTCATCTCACCCATCAGCAAATGAAATGTACATGTCTCTAAGTGCCATCTCTTAGCTAATGCAGTCAGCAATCCCATGTTCGCCTGAAACTCAGGCACATATAGAATGTATCGCAAGCCCATGGCTTGAAATGTTGCTCTATCCTTGAGTGTCAGCTCTGATCATAAACTTTGAGTCAAAGGGAATCTCTCCCATGACTCAAGCATCGGTAGGTCCTCCTGCAGTCAAGCAAATCAACTGTGTCAATCCTAGTGGCATTCTTTGTTCATCACAAAGTGCTGCTTTTTATCTTAGTGCTTATATCTATCATATGGCACTCTATCCTAGTGGCATTCCCTGTTTATCACAAAGTGCTGATTTTTGTCCTAGTGCTTATATCTATCATATGGCACTCTATCCTAGTGGCATTCCTTGTTCATCACAAAGTGTTGCTTCCTATCCTACTAACATTCCTTGTTCATCACAAAGTGTTGCTTTCTATCCTAGTATCATTCCTTGTTCATCACAAAGTGCTACTTTGATCCTATCTTTTAGGGAACCTACTTGAGTGTATCCTCTTGAGTAGCTTATCCAATTGGCAACGTATGTTCTATCACAAAATTTTCAATTCTAGCCTAATCCAATTGGCAACATATGTTCTATCATAGAATTGTCAATTTATTTGGTACTCCCTGTTCATCACAAAGTGCCTCGCTCTATCCTATCCTATGACCTCTACTTGAGTGTATCCTCTTGAGTAGTTTCTTGATTGGCAACATATGTTCTATCACAGAATTGTCAATCCTAGCCCTATCTGTTATCCTTGTCTTCACTAGAGGTCCTTCTTGAGTGTATACTCTCAATAGCTTATCCAATCAACAGCGTATGTTTATCACAGAATTGTCAATTCGACCTTGAAGATATAAATGTGCATTCATGACACAAACGCGCCTAGCCTACCCAAACGTGCCTGGCACCAATGCAGACACGCCTTAACGTTTTTCCCACCAATTGACATTTTTTTTTACCTACCAAATTTGCATTTATTACCCTACCTAGCATGCATTTATGAGAACATTTAATGCAGAAAAGTACAACTCTGTTAAGTCGGTTAAGAATCTTGGAACAATTCCCTAGGTTCATTGAATCTAGTCATCTTTTGCATTTTCCTTCTCATTACACTTTTCTCTTGTCAGCAAAATAATTCATAACTTAAAAACATAACAATAATTCTACCGATTACTGATTAAACTAACTTTTCTATACTAGTTCTCTATTCTTCCTAACTATGACTAGAAAATCCATCATAACTCACTCAATACACCAAATCTACTGATGTGATTTGGAACATAGGTGCATGTTCCTATCTCCAATACTCTTGTAAAACCACAATTTCTAACTCTTCTCCAATTGTTTGTACCATTCGCTTGATCATCTCTCTATTCTCATTTATCGGTTGACACCAACTTAGCAGTTTTGTTGTCTAACTGATTCCACTACTGGTGAGGCTATACCGATTGGTCTAGATGACCTAGATGACTAAACAAACATGGTTGACATCAATAAAAATACAAATAAATTCATCAAACAACCTATTACAACTATATCATCATCATCAAGCCAACACCATAAGGGATCAATCCAATATGTAGTAGAAATGAATCAAAATAAGGAAAGACAAGTATCAAAATCAAGAATGTCTAAGTGCATATTAAGGCTAATAAATCATGAAATTTTTTGGGAGAAAATTAAATTATAGTAGAGATGATTTCATGTGTATCAAAATGTATGTAGGTGAGAATAAATGATGGTGGATGAAGACCAAAGAAGGAACCAAACATATATAAGAAAGAAAATTAAAAAGAAACATGACATATAATCATACAATTTTATGAATATATCCTCTCAAAATTGGCCCAAAACTGAATGGTAATTGACCTAAACAAACATGTATCTCACAATAAATGAGAGAGAAAAAGCATGAATAAAAAGTAAATAATTAGACACAATAGAGGTATCAAGGTCTATTTGAAGTTGTGGATCCAACTATTTATGTGTGTGTTCTTATATCCTTCAACATGTGTGCTCCATGAGAATCTACAAAACAAAGAAAAAATGTACAATTGATAGCTTTTTTTTCACAAGTGGAATAACGACCAATCTCAAACTTGATTTTAGTAAAAAAATGAAAAATGAACAAGTGGGAGTATGCTTAGAATTTTCCACGAATACAAAAAATGATTTACATTTTAAATATTTCCATATCATGTGATAGGATATGACATATTAGGCACTACTATTCCACACAATCATGATCCATAAAATCTATATTAGTGCATAAAACTATTTTCAAGACTAATAAAAGAGTATATTTCATAGGATATGCCAATTCAATTGATTGCATCCATTTGATCTAAAAAATTAGAAGATAGAGGAAAAGCACACAAAATAAGATACTAGAATATAAATTATGTAAAGAATGAGCTTTATGAGACATCCTATAACAAGAAAGTAAGACACATTTTAGGATAGACATGAAAGTTTATAGAGTATAGCTACATATCAAGATATAATGTTACTCGTGGTATGGTTAAATGTTGAGGTGAAAATGACCTACATGTGAAATTAAGTGATGTGGGAAGACAATTTTTTCATAAAGTGTAGCTAATTACATGATAAGCCATGAAAGAATCCATAATAAGATAGGAGAAGGAATGATGCCTCTCAATGTGCTCAAGGTAGCTTTAAGAACATAATTAGGCATTTAGATACAACATAATATGAGGCATTATTGCGACTGATGATGAACCAATTTACTACCATTTCCTAGGCCATATGGATACTGGGAATCTCATTCAATGAACTTGAAATGGCAAAGATACAATCCATGTATTCACTCATTCAAATAAGAGCATTAGACCCTCTTCATCCCTTGGCTTTTCTAGATGGAAACAATCATCATGACCAAGACATTGACATACATATTTGGAAAGCAGAAAACTATATAGACTAGCTCAATACAAAGTAAGCCTCAACTGTTGTATATGTTTCCTTTGGTAGTTTAGTTTTTCTTTCAAAAGAGTGGATCATAGAAATAGCCCTTGTGTTTAAGGCCAATCAACATTCCTTTTTGTGGGTGATGTTGGCAATATTGCATTATAACAGACAATGAAAGATTGTTGGCATTTCATAAGGATATTGAGAAGGTTGTTGATGATTATGGATATAACTGATTAAGGATGTTTTACTGTCTTGATATTATTATTTTGTCATTGATGTCAAGAAATTGATTTTCTAATTCAGTATGATGTTGCCATATCTTGAGAAGTATGATTTGAAGATTATAAAGATGTCGGTAAAAGACACAGGAAAGAATATGATGAATAAGGGGATGAATAAGGTATTCAATGGGCAACTAGTACCGAGTCAAACAATGATGAGATCATGATGTTTTAGATTGTTTTAACATCATACATATGTTGTAAAATGTAAAGGTTAATACTATACTATGTTATCAAGCAAAGAACCTAGTTGGTAAACCCTAAGGAACCTAGTCGGTAAACCCTAAGGTTATCGCTATCGGTTAATGAAGGTGGAATATCTACCGAGTGAAGTTTAGTATTCATCGAGTTGTAACCGAGCTATAACAGAATGCATTAAATGTTTACATGCATTATTTAATGAAGGAAGCTGATGAGCTGGAATTGATCAATGATTGGTGAGCCGTGGATGAGGTTTGTTAACGAATCTAAGGCAATGGAAAGTCAGCATAAAGATCTACAACTCAGATTGAACCGCAATACCTTGGCACAAGTTCCAAGACCATTATGCAAGTTCCAAGGCGAGGTAAAATGTTTTCAGATCGAAAGATGCATTGAACCTGGACAAGATCGAAGATCTGATGGCTATGATTGATCATGGGAAATGTGATCAAGGAGATTAAGCAGTTACCTAAATTGTTTATAAATAGGAAATTGTTGATAAACAATGTATGCGGGCAAGTGTATGCACAGGGATGCTACATAGTGATTACCGAGCACAGAAGCTTGAAGACCTATTAAAATAATAGAGTATAGAAGCCCAGCAAATAGACAAGATTAGTTCTATGTCTAGATTGTATTGAACAAATAGGAATCTGCTTTAGCAATTTAGATGTGAAGTTGCAGATAGATTTTATTACTATTATTTTGTGAAAGTGATAGAAAATCTCTTAACCATGTGGAATTAACAGTCTTATTTGTAAAACCCTCTAGTAAGGTGACATTCTAATTGAGTGTTTGAAATCCTTTAACAAGGTCACTTCTAACAAAGTGAAGATCCTAACAGATCTGAGGGAAATCCCTTAACCGGGTCACATCTAGCAATGTGTTTGTAATCTTTAACAGGATTTTCTTTTAACCGAGCATACTCTAGAAGAGTATATTTCTTAGTGGGTCTGAAATCCCATAGTGGTTTTTCCCTATTTGGGTTTCCACGTTAAATCTAGTGTTATGAGGTTTATGATGTTTATATGCTTTTGAGTTTGCATGTTTAACAGTTTTGGTTATATTACTGATATATATGTTACCGAGGTTGAATCTGATGTTTTTATGGATGATTAAGTTTGTATGATTCACCCCCCCCTCTCATCTTGTTGGCTATTGGATCTGTACTTATATTAAGTATCAGAACTATCAGGTGATTCATCCTAATCATAACAAATAAGAAAATGATAATCTAGATTATTTTCTCGAAGATTTCCTTGAGAAAACTATAGATCAAGAGCTAGTTGTGTCATCATATCCATAGATGGTAGTTATTAATCTTCCTTCTATGGGTAGGTTTTGTAATACCCTAAAATGGTCATTCAAAACCATGGGCCCCTAATCTTGACTAATGTGCTTAAATTCAATAAAATTCATCAAGTTCCTCGATCAAATAATCAATTTAAATCAATCATGAGAGCTTGATTAATTAATTCCTAAGGTATAAAAGTGCAACATGACAATTACAATTAATTAAATTCTCATTTAATTAATTGATCAAATTCAGAATTCAAAATAGAAAATCTTTTTAAAATCAAATATCTTATTTATTTATTTAAATATCTTTTGCATATTTAATAAATAAATAAAAATTGTCAAAAATCTTCAAAAAACAGAAACAAATCAAGAAAGAGGAATTAATTTGAAAAATAAATTGGAAATTATGAGCACAAAACTTCAAAAAAGGAAACAAATCGACTGAACTCAAGAAAAATGGAAAGAATCTGAGTTGCTAATTTGACCTCAATCTTATCTCTTGAAAATGAAATTAAATTGTCCAATCAAATCATTTCACCTAGATTGTGCTTCCTTCGAATCGGTCTCGACCGTTCATTAAAGATCAATCATGACCTTTGGTCTCCCTCTTGATTTTCTTATAAATTTAGGCTCTCATTCTTCAATCAACATCTAAGAATTTTACATCGTTATTATGCTAATATTGTGTTGCAGTTTATTGAGGAAATTTTGAAGAAGATTTGCATATTTAATTCATCAATCAAATTATTTTTCATTTAGCTTTCATTTAATCTTAGAATCATTTAGACTTCTAGTTCATTATCTTAGATTCATTTCTCTTATCTAGATTCAATTTCTTGCATATAATCTAGCTTAGCTTCATTTAGAGTTTTGATAATTTATCTTGATAATCTCATTTCTCTTAATCAATTAATCTTGCATTTAATTATTAATCTTGCATTCACCTAGTTGCATGCATTTAAAAATCCTTTGTTTGAGGGTAGTCTAGTCACTGTATGGCTTAGCAATCTGAGAGAAATCCATACTCGCACTTTCTAGGAGGCAATAAGCCAACTTGCAATGGATTTTATTTTGTTGTTTTTGATTAAATAACCCATGCAAATAATGGTTTATTGAAGTGTTTATGCCCTTCCAGGTTCCCCAAATTTCACACACACACGTTTGTCACACACTGTGGATGAATATTTACATTAGAGAGCCTCATCTCAGGGTTACCATTCCTAACTATTTCGGAGTAGTGGAGTGATCAAACAACTAATTCTAAGTATGTTGAAGTGGCGTGGAAGACTGGAATACAAATTTTGAATAAAATAGGCAATGGGCTAGTTGGGAGGGATGAGGCTGAAAAATCTATTAATAAATTTATGAAAAGTGATGAAGAGTTGGAGTTGAAAAAGAATGTTTTGCAATGGAAGACATTAGCAAAGAAAACAATGATGAAAGGTGGATCTTTTGATAAGAGTGTTGATGGTTTTATTCAAGAACTCATTGCTAGAACAATTGGCTTGACATTTAATTATTGATTGGAACTAAAATTTCTCATAACATAGATTTCCAAACTATGGCATCTATAATGGGGTTGTGACTGTTGTATTCTATACATTCAATTGCAACTAACTATAGCACTTGGTATATAAAAAAATATAAGTAGCAGGCATCTACAATGAATGAGATAATGCGGTATTTTATATCCAATTGTTACATAGAGCATGGTCATATATCATTATTTTTCTTTCATGAAGACTTCTAGATGGTGAGAACAATCTCTACGCATGTTTTGAGAAAACTCATTTTAAAGTTTGAAAAATAACCCAGACCTTGAGTTGAAGAAGGATTTCTGTAAATCCAATGTAAATAGTGAAATGCATATTTGAGGTGAGAACTAGAAAACATGACATAGATGGATTAGCTATCCAAATTAAATTAAAAAAATATTAAAACAATTCCAAATCATCCCCAAACCTATCTTTTTTTTTCAAGAATGATAAGACATGAAATAAAAATACAAGAACTACAAAAAAGATCCCAAAACCAAAGCCAAAGTAAGAAGTATACATTTGAGGAGTTATGTCCCAACCCTTTTGATTAGTCTATATGACAAACCCATTTTCATCTCCACTTTGAAATCCTCAAATTTGACAAGTATAAAATGAAGATAGATTCTAGAGAACATACTAAAGAATTATTTATAACATGTTAGGAAGTTGCTTTTGATGATAAATACCTACTTAGGATATTGCCATGAAGCTTACGAGGACAAGGATCGGAGTGGTTCAAAACTTCTCTTTGTTCCTAAGAAACAATTAGTTAATATCTTTGTCACTAATTTAAACAAATTTATGGCTCTTCACTTGCAAGTGCAATGTGTAACTTCATTTGATAAAATTATCAAAAAATGAGTTTAAATCAAGAAACCTCTTCTTGATATAAAAGTTATAAAAATCTATTTTAATCATAATCAATCTAATAAGCCTAAATTATATACCATGAATAAGAATGTGATTGGTAGTGGATTAACGAATCTAAACATATTTAGATAGTTCAACATTTTACCACCATTTCAATTTCCATAAGAAAGACACAAAAACAAAACAAATATTGATATTTCACCTCCATAGGGAACTCTTAGTTGTTTTTCATAAACTAGTGAAAATAAAAATGACAATATTTTGAAAGAATAAGTCTATTCATGAGAGTAAATGTAAAATGATTTCATATAGAGAGCACTTAATATTGTAAATACCACTAGCATATATGTCTTAAATTTTAATTTAATCTATATAACATACGTCGAGAGATATCCTTCTCGAGGTGCCTATTTTTTTAATCAATTTTGAACCCTAAATTGAAATAGGTGCCTCGAGAAGGATATCTCTCGGCGTATGTTATATAGATTGAATTAAAAGTGACGACATATATGCTAGTGGCAGTTGTGCGGCACAACATGGAAAACATAAAATAAATTAATATATAATTATATACTATCTTTTTATTAAAACAAATTATATTATAGTATTATTATATTATTATATTATTATATTATTTTATCATTACAATTTTATATATCTATTTAGACTATTTTTATTAATATATATGTGTTGCAAGATCAAACCAAATACTAAAATCTAAGATATATTAAACTTTGTTTAATGGCATGTATTATGGTTATGGTAGCGTTAGGGTTAAAGTTAGTGTTATGGTTGAGGATAAGGTTTACATCATGGTTTGGATTGGGGTTATGATAATGGTTAGGGTTTATATCATGGTTAGGGTTAGCATGGTTAGGTTTAGGGCTAGCATAGTTTAGGGTTTATACCATGGTTAGGTTTAGGGCTAAGGATTATTGTTAGGGTTGGGGTTTATGGTTATGGTTAGGTTAGGGTTAAGGTCTAGAGTTATGGTTAGAATTATGGTTAGGGTTATGGTTTACATCATGGTTGGTGTTGAAGTTAGGGTTACAGTTATGGTGAGGATAATGGCTAGGGTTAGGGTTAGGATTAAGGGTTAGTGTTAAGATTAATATTACTGTTTATATCATGGTTATGGCTAGGGTTAAGATTTGCATCATGGTTAGTGTTATGGTTATTGCTTGGGTTAGGGTTTACGGTTTGGGTTATAGTTAGGTTTAGGATTATAATTATGGTTATGGTTAGGGTTAGGATTTACATCATGGTTAGGATTAGGGTTTACATCATGGTTAGAATTATTGATAGGGTTAGGGTGTAGACCATGGTTAGGGTTAGGATTAAAGTTATTTTTAGGCAAACAACTATCCAGCCCCCTTCGGATGCAAAAAGATATTAATACCCTTCATATATTATTATATTATAATAGATGATTGGTGCATCCTAAGGGTTGTAGAGCCATTCCCCATTTTTAGTGTTAGGGTTTAGGGTTATGATTAGGTTAGGTTAGGGTTAGGGTTATGATAAGGGTAATGGTTTAGAGTTGTGGTTAGGACTATGGTAAAGGTTATGGTTTACATCATGGCTCAATTACATTAAAGTTAGGGTTAAATTACTATTAAAGTTCAATTAGGATTAGGGTTTGGGCTAGATTAAGGCTAGGAATATATTAGGATTAAGGTTCAGTTTGGGTTAGGGTTAAGTTTAGGGTAAGATTATTGTTAAGGTTAGGGTTTAGGATTATGGTTAGGCTAGCAGAATGATTAGGGTTAGGGTAAGGATTATGATTAGGGTTATGGTTTGGGGTTCTAGTAAGTTTATTGTTTAGATAATGGTTGGGGTTAGGGTCATAGTTAGGATTATGGCTAGGGTGAGGGTTTACATCATAGTTAGGGTTAGGCTTAGGTTTGGGGTCATGATCAACATCTTTGTTTAAGGTTAGGATTTACATCATCATTAGGGCTAGGGTGATGATTATGGTTGGGGTTAGGGTTGAAGATTAAGGTTAGGGTTAGGGTTTGAGGCTAGGATTAGGATTATGGATAGGATTTACTCTTAGGATTAGGGATAGGTTTTGAGTTATGGTTATGGTTAGGATTAGGTTTAGGGTTAGGGCTAATGATTATTAGGGTGAAGGTTTATGGTAATGGTTAGGTTAGGGTTAAGGTTTAGAGTTATGGTAATAATTATGGTTAGGGTTATGGTTTGCATCATGGTTGGGGTTGGAGTTAAGATTAGGCTTATGGTTAGCCTTAGGGTTACATTTATGGTTAGGATTATGTCTAGGGTTAAGGTTTACATCATGGTTAGGGTAAAGGTTAAGGGTTAGTGTTAGGATTAATGTTAGTGTTTATATAATGGTTATTGTTAGGGTTAGGATTTACATCATGGTTAGGGTTAGGTTTATTGCTTGGGTTAGGGTTTAGGGTCTGGGTGATAGTTAGGTTAATTAGTTAGGCTAGGGTCTATATCATGGTTAAGGTTAGGGTAGCGATTATGGCCTAATATTAGAGTTAAATTTATGGTCATGGTTAGGGTTTAGTGTCATGGTTACAATTATGTTTAAGATTTACATCAAAGGTAGGGTTAGGGTAAGCACAATCATAGTTACATTTAGTATTGGAATTATAATTGGGGATATGGTTAGGATTAGGATTTGGTTTATGGTTGTGTTTTAGATTGAATTTAAGGTTAGCATTATGGTCAAGGTTAAGGTTTACATCATGGTTAGGGTTATGATAAGGGTTAGGGTTTAAGGTTAGGCTTATGATAATGGTTAGGGTGTACATCATGGTTAGGGTTACCATCAAGGTTAGGGTTTGGCTTTGGTTTAGGATTATAGTTAGGGTTAGGGTTTAGTTGTAAGGTTAATTTTATGGCTAGGGTATAATGTCAGGGTTACAATTGTGTTTAGGGTTACATCAAAGTTAGGGTTAGAATTAGGGTTATGGTTCAATTACATTAAAGTTAGGGTTAAATTAGTATTAAAGTTCAATTATGATTAGGGTTTGGGCTAGATTAAGGTTAGGAATAAATTAGGATTAAGGTTCAATTCAGGTTAGGGTTAAGTTTAGGGTAGGATTATTGTTAGGGTTAGGGTTTAGGATTATGATTAGGTTAGTGTTATGATTAGGGGTAGGGTAAGGATTATGATTATGGTGATGGTTTGTGTTATGGTTAGGTTTTTTGTTTATATCATTGTTGGGGTTAGGGTCATAGTTAGGATGATGGCTAGGGTAAGGGTTAGGGTTAGGGTTAGGGTTAGGTTTAGAGTTGAGGATAAGGATTATTATTAGGGTTAGGGTTTATTTTTATAGTTAGATTAGGGTTAATATTTAGAGTTATGGTAAGGATTATGGATAGGGTTATGGTTTACATCATGGTTGGGGTTGCAGTTAGGGTTAGGTTTATGGTTAGGCTTGGGGTTACATTTATGGTTAGGATTATAGTTGTGGTTAAGGTTTACTTCATGGTTAGGTTTAGGGTTAAGGGTCATTGTTAGGATTAGTGTTGGTGTTTATATCATGGTTATTGTTAGGTTTAGGATTTACATCATGGTTAGCATTAGGTTTATTGCTTGGGTTAGGGTTTAGGGTTTGGGTTATTGTTAGGTTTAGGGTTATAATTATTGTTATGGTTATGATGAGGATTTACATCATGGTTAGGATTAGGGTTTATATCTTGTTTAGAATTATGGATAGACTTAGGGTGTACATCATGGTCAGGTTTAGGGTTACTTTTAGGGAAACAACTATCCAACCCTTAGGATGCATCAAGATATCAATACCCTTTATATATTATTAATACATTATAATATATGATTGGTGCATCCTAAGGGTAGTAGAGCCATTCCCTATTTTTAGAGTTAGGGTTTAGGGTTATGATTAGTTTAGGTTAGGGTTAGTGCTAGGGTAAGGGTTAGGGTTAAGGTTATGATTAAGGTAATGGTTTAGAGTTGTGGTTAGGACTATGGTAAAGGTTATGGTTTACATCATTGCTTGGGTTAGGGTTAGGGTTAACATTAGTATTATAGCTCTAGGGTTATGTTTTACATCATGGTTGGGGTTAAGTGTTAGTGTTAGGATTAATGGTAATGTTTACATCATTGTTAGGGTTAGGATTATGGTTAGCGTACACCATTATTAGTGTTATTGTTGGGATTATGAATAGAGTTAGGACCTAGGACTATGGTTAGGGTTAGGGTAATGGTTCAGGATAGGGTTTAAGATTAGGGTCAAGATAATAATTAGGGTTTACATCATTATTAGGATTACCTAGGTTAGTTTAAGGTTAGGTTATGGTTAGGGAATTGAGTCTAGATTAAGAATATTGGCAAGGTCAGGGTTTGATTATGATAAGTGGTTGATCATAGTTATGATTAGTATTAAATTTCAATTAGGGTTGCAATTATGATTATGACTCAATTACTTTAGGCTTATGGTTAAATTAGGATAAGATTAAGTTTAGGGTTAAGATTATGCTACAATTAGGGTTAATTTTGTAGGATTATGCATTCATAAAACTTATTATCTATTTTTTATGAAATATTAATAAAATCTTTATTATTATGTACATTTATTCAATAATTCTATAAAATGAATAACTTTAAACTTTGTTCTAATAAAATTAAGACATTTTTAAATAGCTTAAAGCTTTTTTTTTAATTAAAACTATTTTCTTTTAACCTTTTAAATTTTTGATAAATTATTTTTGAGATTTTTAAATCAATCATCAAATGTTATTTTTGAAATATTTTAACTCAACTAAAATAGAAAAATCACATCTCTATGATAAATAAGAAACTTTTAATAATAAATATTTTTATATCTTAAATATTATATAGTATTTTTAAAATATTTGTGCATGCACATAACTTTGATTTTTTTGAATATAGAAAAATTATATTTTTATGATCGAAATTTAGAAACATGTGAATTCTTTTTTATCTTTCCAAATTGAAAATTAAGATTTTTCTTCTTTTTTTTTTTCATAAAAATATTGCTTCTATTCAGTATTCCAAGTCTTTTTAACCACCTTATTTTTTGGTTGAAATGATGGATCAATAGCCATTGTATTTCACTTCTATTTATTTGTTCATGAGTTATATCAAACATTTGTATTCTCAAAGAATATAGAGAATGCATAAAATATTCTTCTCACGTGAATAACATAACCTTATGAATCATAACTAACTTGAATAAAAAAAACTTATACAAATTATCAAACTTCAAAAGAAGCACAACTAATTTTTATCTCCTTGAACATAACCCTGATTCTTGAGAAAATTGTGAAAATTTGAGCTTAAAGCTTTTTAGCCACGATTAATTTATATTTGCTTGATATTTTGGAAAATGGAACTTGGATCATACTAATATAAATATTTAATCACTCATAATCATTAATCATTAAAAGCAAATACTCCATAGGAATTCCTCCCATCATAATCATTAATCACAAAAGTGAATACTCAATGTTTCCAACCCTATATGCTGTCAAAATAAAGGATGAAGATTTAATGTTTTCATATTCCAACAAATATACAAGAATAAACTTCATATGAAGTGAATCAAATCAAAACACAAGCATGATTTTTATCTCCATAAAATATGAAAAAGTCGCTAAAGGATTGTAAAAACTGCTACAAAATACCATTTCTCCAAAATTCTATATGAATTTGTTTATTAGAAATTCAAGCTGGAATTTTTGAAGGGAGTTCTTCCATCAGATTTAAATCCACATGCTATGTCTTAATAAATAATCGTATTTGATTATGAAAATAAAAAGCCCTTTAAAAAGTCATATTACAATCTGCCGTTATAAAAAAACAACAAAAAAAGGTATCCATTCACAACTAAAATAAATTCTATATTCTGCTTAGGCTGTCAATTTCTTTGAGTCTACACGTTCAAGAGGAATGAGGAAATCCAAATACCCATGAACTTTTAAATCAGAACATGTTCTCAAATTTAAAGCAAATCATATGATAATTGATCTATTTGCACTCATTTCCTGACAACCGGTAAAAAGAAAAATTAATATGATGTTCTGAATATTATTCTAAACTGAATTCATTTGCTACATCTCACCTAAAAGAGGAGGGCTGGTCAGAACAAATGATCTCTTTGAATGATAAAGGGGAACCCCTGCAACCAAAAACAACGACATTCAAGAAGCTAAGAAAGAATAACGTCAAATTAATATCCAATAAAAGCATCTTAGTTAGCTTAACAATGAAATAAAATTAATGACAAAACCAAGCATCCTAGAACCCGCGACATAGTTTTTGCTTTCACCAACTTTCATGAGAAATATCATATAAATATAAATATTATTATCTACAAAGATACAATGGCCTAAGAAAATAAATTCCAGACCAAATATGCTAGTGTCTGTCTATGCACTAATATTAACTACACTCCAAAAGAAACCATAGCAACTTGGGGTCAGTCAAAATCTCTGTTTGGTGATAGATCGTTGACAGACAATAAAGATGATGACAGATCTACATTTATTACACCTATAAACCCTACAGTAGCCTCTCATATGACCACCAGCTCACCAAAACAGACGAAGATGAGTGCAATGCTAGTCTCAAGGGCACTTCAAACCACCCTTAGAGTTCTTTTTGTCTCTGTAACAGGGGCACTCATCGTTGTTTCCATATTGTCCGCTTGGAACACATTTGCATAAGATACAACAATCGTTGCAGTAATTCAAACACCGATCCTGGTGAGCTTGAACTTTCTGGCACCTCACCTTGCATGTATTGCCACACTATGCAAAAGAAACAACGCCATTATTATTATCTATGTTCGATCCATCAAACCCTAAAATAAAGTCATATGGAAAAGGAAACTGACAGCCAAGCCTACCTTTTTTTGTCATAACTGGCACAAGAGCCGGTGCGGGAGGCGTTGTGGCAACATTCTCAGC
The DNA here is from genome assembly GCF_030272615.1 of Cryptomeria japonica. Classification (NCBI taxonomy): domain Eukaryota; kingdom Viridiplantae; phylum Streptophyta; class Pinopsida; order Cupressales; family Cupressaceae; genus Cryptomeria; species Cryptomeria japonica. Next base: position 247,470,680 of record NC_081409.1, on the reverse strand, counting down.
AGTACTTGAAGTGGCCTATATAAAAAAACACAATGGAAAAGGGGAAAATCCCAACAGCAATCAACAAAGATAGGCATGATTATTGACTTGAATTCGGTATCAGCTGATTTATGATTAACACACCTAGCCAAAAAAAACATCCCAAACTATCCTCCCAAATGTATGTCGATCGAAATCAAAAACCTCCATGAAGAACATAGGCAAGCCTATGCAATTTATAGTAGCAAATTGCAGTTTGGATACAAATATTAGCGCAGAGTCATGGAAATTGAAACGCTTAGTCTACCTTTGGTCAGTTACATGCAAGAAGAAAAGGATGCTCCTATCGATGCAAGGCTCTTCGAATTTCATACTCTGTGATTGTAATTGTGGGGAATGTCAAACATTTCTTTTTTCTTACATGGAATATTCCATCCTGATGACCTCCTATTGATGTCATTGTAGGTTACGCCTCTCGGTGTAATTAAATAAATATTTATTTATTTAATTATTTCATTAGCCTTTTCTACCCATGACACATGTCATTCATCTCTTAATTCCTACACTACCTACCCTATTATTATTTTCTTATTTTCTCTACCTACCCTCCAATCATAGCCGACCATTTATCTTTTACACCTCTCAATCTTATCCCTCCATTTCTTATTGTGTCTTCTATATAAGGAGATGCGTCCTTCATTATCAACCCTGACTACTCTAGCATTCGAACTTTCATATGCGATCAAGCCTACTTGCAGCCACATTTCCATTCTTTGTTGAGCTCTTGTGCACACATAAAATCTGAGAGCAAATATATCAAGCAAGATCAATGGAGATAGGAAGAATGGAGATCCAAACCCTATTGGACATGTGATGGTATAATCTTTGTGATTTCATTTGATTTGCATTGTCTTAGGTAATCTTCATATGTTATGGTGGATCTTTGTTGTTGTTAGGCTAGGGTTTTGTGGTTGAATTCATTTAGCCTTTCAATATTGTTATTATCCACTTTCACCATAAACAGAATCCACTCTCATGACTCATTCATCTCTTCTTTGAACTTTCAATGATAACTCAACTTTGGCTCAAAACCAAATAAAATATGTCTGTGTATTATTAGTAATTTTGGATTCACAAATAATTACTACTAATTGACAATGTGTGTTATCACTTCGCAAACACTTTGGATATGATAGTTTTGTAAAATGTAATTGATGCATAAAATATTAAATTATAATGAATATTCTAGGTGTGAGGTTTTGCCAAGATGTAGAGGCAATGGAAAGCACAAATAAGAGAGAACAAAATAGATTATAGAAATAAACTATATTCTATCAAGATGCATAATATGATCAACTGGATCATTACAAGATGTTCAATGATTTCCCATACAAAAAATGTAGATGAACCTACTTATATATGAAAGGATATATGGATATGCAAGCACACAAACATGACATGTGGCTCAATAAGAAACAAGGGTAGGTAGGAAATAGGTGTGGGAGGTAGGAGAAACAATAAAGTATTTCACATGAGGTGGATCACCCACCGAAGGTGGAATTATCACTCCACAATAAGTGGATATGATAGAGTGGTAACAAGATCAACACCATAAAAGGTGGAAATTATCCTACACACACTATCCCAATGTGGTACAAACACCCAAGTATCTCATAACCAAACTACTATGAAATGCATTATCCTAAGTAAAAAAGTAAGGTGTAATAATATCCAACATGAACAATTATTAACACCAACACTAGGAAGTATCATACGAACTTTTTATTATCTAGATTGTGAAGTAGGAGTGATTCAATTTGTTGTTGTTAACGCCATATATGCAATAGATGTTAGGATCTAACCACCATATCAAGGATTTATTTGAATTTCACTAATAGGACAAAGTTAATGGATTCTAGGAGCTACCCATTCTATGATTGATTGGCTATGTTTAACACACCACAAGATTGAGAGGGGGGGAAGGTGAATCAATCTGGACCTCAAGAAAACTTAATTTCTATCTTCAAAATTTAAACCTCAACCATATAATCACAAAAATATTAAATCATGAAAGAACAAAGAAAAAGAAACACATGAACACATGAACACCAAATTTATGTGGAAAATTCAAGAAAGGGAAAAAAAATAGTGAGAATGACACTCACAATATGAAATAATTTATTACAATATTGCTTTTAAAACACACTACTTCTAGGATCACTTGTAGAACTAAGGTGTACAACCTTAGGGAAAGATACAAATGACTTGCAGTACTAAAATGCATAGTCTCAAGGCAAGATATAGAATGCTAGCAAGAGATTCACTATCTTTTGGTAGAGAAAGGAATAGCTGAATTGAGAAGAACAAGATCCTCTGATCTTGAAATTGTCCTTGAACCACTGTGTCAAGTGACCAAAATCATGGCAAACACATATGACTTCAAACACTATCTCACAACACTATCATGCTAAAGTTATCATCATCAAAGCTCTTCACAATTGATTCTCGCACAAATCCAACATTAAATCTACTTGAAAATAATTAACATCTATTGCTTTTCAATTCACACTTCTCACATACTTTCACTCATACATACACACTCCTTTATATATAGTCCTGATTTATCATTAAAACCTTTAACTAGGTTGGCCATTGACAAAATAAATAATATTACATAAATTAGGCCACGCAGACCAAAACTATCAAATGCAGTTCACTCCAAAAGATAGAGATGAACCAACACATCACAACACATCATTTCCAAATGATTCCAATGATCCACACAAACTAACACATCCTCCAAGGTCAAAATCCAATGAAATGTGTAAATAAGCATTAAAGCACATTAACCAATTGGCCCAAAACTAACCTCCAATGCAGATTACACTGCATTGATCTCCACACACCATGATGAGACCCATATTAATCATCAAACTTATCCAGAAAAACATATCGAGACCAAAAGGACATGATCCAAATAGGATACATCACCACAATAAACCAAAAACCATACCAGTTGACAACACTAAACTCAAAACATCATAATTGTAGTTGTCAGTCAAATAATCACTTGAAAGCTAAACTAGAACACTGCACAAACCACATAAACATTTCCTAAAAAAACCAACACTTGAATCCACATATCTGAAAGTAATCAAGCATTTTGTAGACCTATTCTAATAGATAACCTTACTATTAGAAAAAACAACCAAGTCTACCATCTAAGCAATATAGTACCTACAAATATGATAGTACAATATACACAAATAGACACTATATCCAGAGCCACAACATATGATCTTCACATACTAGAGGAGTGCAAAGGATTCCTCCACTAGGAGACTAGATACTCTTTCCTCGGTATTAAAAATTTCACTACACTAATCTTCTAGAAATACCTCAACATATTCACTAGACTACTCAACAATACCAGAACACTCACTTTATAACCATTTTCCAAGAATAATGACATTAATGACAATACAAGAGAGGCTTACATCAATGACAACACAACATGACAACTCAAATTTCCAACATTTTCCCCCTTTCTCATTGATGGAAATGCCACCAACAACATAGAGCACATACACCTGATCTCTCTCCCAATATTTGTCCTAATTTGTCTCTTTCCCCTTTTGACATCAAATATAAATGACACCCTACAAAACCATATGTTTTCCTTACTGATAAGCTCTAATAATTGAAATACTTATTGATCCCCCTGGGAGTAGCCACTACACCATTATAGGAGAAAAAGATGAACACTAGAACTCCCTCTAGACGAATGCATCTAGTTTTAAAAAGGATGGAAAACAAGCCCTAACTTCTACTAGTGATACTCAAAGGTATCCTTCACCTTAGTAAACATATATTTAATATATTCTTTAGTTGGTACATACCCCAATTTGAATTCCTTCTTTGTAACCTTATCCCTTAAGAAATGATACTAGATTGTGATATGTTTAGTTATTGATTAATTGTTTTTTCATCTCTTATAAAAAATTCCTATATACATTGTCATCTCCTCCAAACATAATATCATCAGTATGTAGTACCTTTTTTAAAGTTCTACTACAACAAATACCTACCCAACCTTGCATAGCAAGCTCTAGGAGCTTTCTTGAGTCCATATAATGCCTTCGTCATTCTATAAACCAAATCTATATCTTCAAATAGCTTAAACCCATGGGTCATCTCACAATAATGGTTCCCACTTTCACCCATGAAGAAAAAATGTGGATGAGGGTAAACAAAATTTGAGGGTGTTAGTTCGTACTATGGGTGTTCGAGCGAACTACCCTATGGGGTTCGAGTAGACCCTCTACTTCGATCGTACATGTGACATTACTAGGGTTCTCTTGAATCCCCTTTTTTAAATATTTTATAGCCCCCCCCAATGAGAGAACTCCTTTTTAACCATTTTTTAACTGTTCCAAAATGAACCTAAGGGGGTTCATTCGAAGGGGTGTTCATTTAAACCTGCTTTCTATACTTCTCTCCCCCAAACTCTTCAATTTTTTGTAAAATTTTCACCTTCAAACCTCTGGTTGAACTCTCAAATGGAACAATCTTGACAACCAAAAATTTAGGATGCTAGTCCTCAAAGCAAGTTTTCCAATGACTACAATTTTATTACATGTTGAGTTTATTATGATCTTGTTTTTTAGATTTTACAAAACATCTAGGTTTTTTACTGAACATGAACTTCTATATTCAACGCATCGGGGAAAATAGTGAACTAGTTCAAAAAAATTATGAAAAATATTTATTGTGTTGAATGCATTTGGAAAAATAGTAAACTAATTAAAAGAAAATTCCAAAAAAAAATCTATGCACTCGATATTGATGTCTTCTTCCTAACAAAAAAAAATTGAATTTCAATATATATAGAACAAGTTATGTGTTAAAACATACACCCATGTCTAAATTATAATAAATCTGACTTCAAAACTTAATAAAATAAAAAATATTCAACATATCACTATCAAACCAATTGCATGCACTGGGTATTTATATTACAAACCAAAATTTGAAAGAATTGAGTTTATCATTTATAGAAAAAAAGTTATGCATTTTGGGATGCACAACACTCTTAAAAAATGATGTTTGTTGTAAAAAACTACTTTTTGAGGGAGATGGAAAAATCAATACAATTTTCTTTAAAAAAGTTTGAAAAAAATATATTTAGAATCTACAATGGGATGTTACAAATTACTAGTTTACATCATCTTTAAATTCTTAATGCATTAAAAGTTATAGGCATCGAAAAGTGAAGTTTTTTTTCAAAATATTCATCTAAGTGTCAAAGTTGGCCAAAAAGTGGGAACCAGTATTGTGAGTTCACTGGATTTGGTTGTTCAATGTATACTTCTTAAAGTTCTCTATTCAAGAAAGGTGACTTGATATCCATCTAATATACCTTAAAATTCTTATGAGATACACATGCAAGAAGAATAGCTTCCATCTTGCCTTATTTCTAGAGACATGTTTCCATCTTAATTCATCTTGTTCTAGAACACCCACTTGTTCCTATCATATTCTTATCCACTAGTCTAGATACCAATTCCCATGTCTAATTTTATTCTATTTGACTTAGCTCTTCTTCCATTACCTTTATCCAACTCTCATCTTTACTGGCTTCCACATAGTTTTTTAGCTCAACTTGAGATAGGAAACAATAATTTGCTTGTTCACTAGAATCTACAAGTCTACTTCTTATTTGAACACCTTTACTTTTATCACCAGTGACTTCTAAGTGATTCTTTCATGCATACTTTGCTGGTGTTTTAGGAGCTAGTTTAGGTTCTTCTTCTTATTCTATATTGATCTTCTCCTTTTTTGGATCAAATTTCTTTTCGTGGTAACCAACATGATTTCTATCTCTATCTCAGGTTTAGATGTAATCTTGATTTGATTACATGCTTTAGAAACTTTCACATTTGCACTTTCTACAATCTTCTACAACCTCTTATTATAACACTGGTAAGCCTTGCTATTTGTAGAATCCCAAAAAAAATTCATCTACTTTTACATCAAACTTGCCTAGATCAGCTTCATCTCTCTTTATGTATTACTTTCTTCCAAATACTCTAAAGTACTTAATTGTAGGAGATCTTCCATTCTAGAGTGCATACGGTGTCTTTGTGTGATTCAGTATGATATGTACTCTATTAAGAAGGTAGACAACAATATGCATAATTTATTTTCAATATACATTAGACAAGCTAACATATTTCAACATAGTTCTATCCCTCTCAATAACAGTCCTATTTTTCCTTTTAATTACACCATTTTATTGAGGATTCCTCGGAGAAGAAAAATGCCTCCTAATACCATGTTCTTCACAAAATTATCAAATTCATTTAATGTAAACTCTCCTCCTCTATCATACCTTAGACATTTGATTCTACCATCTATTTGATTCTCAACCATCAATACTTGAATACTTCAAACTTTTCACTTAAGAAAGTAACCAATGTCATTCTAGAGTAATCATCAATAAATTACATATAATAAATTTCTCCTCTTAGTCCTCTTGTCCTTGTAGGTCCACACACATCTATATGAATAAACTCCAAAGGTTGTGAAGTAGCATACTCCTTGTTTATGAATTTTCTCCTTGTTTGATTTCCCAAGTGACATTCTCTACACACAACATCAACACGTTTGATAATCATTGGTAAATCTCTCACAATATGATAAGATCTAATATTCACTATATTATCAAAGTTGATATGTCTCATTCTTTTATGCCATAACCAACATTCACTGCTTTGTGCCAACAAACAACTACCTGCATTGTTGTCCCTTACATAGTAAATAATGTCATTAGTCCTTATCTCTTCTATAACTAATCTTTCAAAACTTATTTTTCTGATGTCACATCTAGACCCGTGAAATATTACCTTATAAGCATTGACACACATCTAAGTCATACTCAATAGTTTATGTCTCAGACCTTTAACATAATAAAATTTATCAATTTTGTGTTTATCATCAATAGAGATGCTTCCTTTTCCACAAATAAGTGTTTCTTCTTCTCCTACAAACTTGACTAATCTACCATCCTATTTCTCAAGGTTAATAAACTTATCTCTATCATCAGTCATATGGTTTGAACATCCAGAGTCAATGATCCACACTTATGGCTCCACTTTTGCATGTAGTGTAGTCTTTACACTTAAAAGTTTCTCACTATTCATTACAACTTCTAAACTTATAGACCACTCATCATTCTTTTCCTGCATACCCAAGAACAAATATTCATCATTTGAGTCATTGCCATATTCTTCTTCATATGAGTGGGCCATAATTAGCATACTTATTAGGTTTATATATTTTGGGTAATGTTGGCATTGTATTCCTTACAGCTCCACTTTCTTCTAGTGCTCTACCAATACCTCTAAGATAATTTATAATTTTAATGTTCACTCGATGAATATAGCCTTCAATATTTTTATCATCAGACATTATTATATTCTCAAACTTGTGTTTTAGAATTGTAATCTTGGTTTTCTTTGTCTTTTCATCACCAAGTTCAAATACTCTCTTCAACTTCTCCCAAATTTCTATAGTTTACTTCATGCCTGTAACTTTGCTAAATACTACATCAATCAAGAAAGTGACAAGTGCAACTATAGTCTTTGCATTATTCTCATATGCTTTGATTTCATATGGACTTGTAGGACCATTATAAGGAGCACTATAACATTTCTTAACTTTTCTCATGTTTTAGCCAATATAGAACTACTAAATGATATTCCATCCTTTCTCTCCAATAAGGATAATTTATGCCATCAAAATTTGGAGCCTTGAAGGTGTAATCCAATGCCATCTCGAATCTTCCTCAAGTTGTTAAGCTTCTCAAGTGGAACCTTGATCTAATACCAACTGTTGAACACACCACAAGACTAAGAGCGGGGGGTGAATCAATTTGAACCTCAAGAATACTTAAAACTTTTAAACTCAACCATACAATCATAGAAATAATAAATCATAAAAGCACAAAGCACAACAAACACATGAATAATATATTTATGCGGAAAACCAAAGCAAGGAAAAACCATGCAGTGAAAATCACGCTCACCATATGAATATAATTTATTATAATGTTGTCTCAAAAATCCACAACTCCTAAGAGGACTTGTAGAACTAAGGTACACACAACTTTAGGGAAAGATACAAATGACTTGCAAAATTGAAACATTGTCTTAAGGCAAGACACAAAATGTTGCCAAGAGACTCATTGTCTTTTGGTAGAGATAGGAATATCTAAATTGAAAAGAAAAAAATCTAATCATCATGAAATTATCCTTGAACCATTGTTTCAAGTGACCAAGATCATAGAAATCACATTTGACTTCAAAAACCATCTCACAACACTACCATAGTGAAGATATTCTCATCAAACCTCTTCAAAAATGATTTTTGCACAACTCCAATATCAAATATACAATGCAAATCATTAGCATCCATTTCTTGTCAATTCACACTTCTCCAATACTTTCAATCATACATCCACACTCCTTTATACACAAAATTTATCATTAAAACCCTTAACTAGGTCAGTTATAGACAAAATAAACAATATTACATAAGTTAGGCCACCTAGACAAAAAATATCAAATCTGGTCCACTCTAGGAGATAGAGAGGACCAAAATATATCGCAACACATCATTTACAAGTCATTCCAATGAACCACACATGCTAACACATACTCCAAGGTCGACATGAAATCAAACATGTAGATAAACATTAAAGCATATTAACTAGTTGGCCCAAAACTAACCTCCATTGTAAATTGCATAACATGAATCTCCACATGCTATGATGAGACCCATATTAATCATTAAACATATCTACAAAATAATATCTAGAAAAAAAGGAAATGATCCAAATAGGATACATCACCACAATCAACTGAAAATCAGACTAGCTGACAACACTAACTTCAGAACATCATAACTCCAATTGCTAATCAAAACATCACCTAAAAGATGAACTAGAACACTGCACAAACCACATAAAAATTTCTTCCAAATCATAGTACTTGAATCCACATATTTGAAATCATTCTCCAAAACCTATTTTGATAGATATTCTTATTTTAAGAAACAACAACAAGCAACTCTACCATCTGAGCAACATAGGACCTACAAATATGATATTGCAATTTACATAGAACATGGACATTATATCCAGAGCCACATCATATTATCTTCACATACCAAAGGAATGAAAAGACTTTGTCCACTAGGACATTAAATACTTTTTCGTGCATTTTAAAATTTCCACTATACCAAACTTCCGAAAATACCTCAATATCTTCACTAGACCACTCAATAATACCAAAACACTCACTTCCTGATGATATGTAAAGCATAGTAACATTAACAACGTCACAAGATAGGTTGACATCAATTAAAACACATCATAATAACTCAAATTTTGAACAAACTTGTCACCAATGGCATAGATATGATGAAATTTTAGATCTACCAACAAATTTTAGATATGGTGTGAATAAATTTTTTTCCTATCTAGTTTACCTGTTTGTAGTATGAATAAGATATATATATATCCAAGTAGACATTATTTGGGCCCTTTTTACACATGTTCACATGTTAAGCTTACTTGTGGACCTAGGAATCTTTCTAAATGATCTTTGTTGTCATCTATTTATTTTTTAAGGTCTCTTGTGTCATAGCATACTACATATGTCATGATATTACCTAATCCTATCTCTTAACATTTTCTATATATTATAAGAAAGGCATCATATGTGCAAATTTAAATGTAGTATCCAATTCAATATAATCTATTATACCTATTATCAAACAATAATTTTTCTCTTTATGCTCAATTGTGAAAGGCATCTTTTGGTTTTGCAGGTGATCCTAGAGGATTGAGTCCATTGGTAACTCTAACAAATCTAAGGAAATGATGTCAAATCCCTTTTTTTTATCTATTAATCTATATAATTAATAATTATAATTGATTGAGATTTCTATAAATGATATTCCCATTGAATTAATAAACACCTATATGTAAAAGAATGGGTAATTGTTTCTATGTTGTATTTAATGAAAATAGAATGTATTTATGTAATCATATGTGAATATTGATGTTTACAAAAAGTATGCTTATTGTGAATATTATGTACGACATTTGAAAGTAATATTATGACATCAATATATCATTATGAAAATATTTGAGAAATATCTACTCATGTAGCATAAGAGAGAACATAAATGTGTTAAGAATAAAGTATTAAAAGGTTTAATTTTTTATTTTTAAAAAATATTTTAATAAGATCTTGGAGGTGATCCTACATAGGGTGGGCATTCAACTGTGTTTTTTAGTAAATATGCAAGAAAAAGGGAAAATAATCCAAAAAAGTTTAATTAATCCATTGGAAGGATGGTGTAGTTATGTTGACTTAAAGGGTATAAAAATATATATACCAAGCATATATGATCTATATATGAATAGTATCATTGAACTAGACCATTGATATGGTGGGTACCTTCTCATAAGGGCCCCTTTTTTTATTTTTCATCATCTTTTTCCACCACTAAACATCAATTTTATAAAGTGGAAATCAATATTATAAATTAAGAAAACAAAGAAACACGTGGTAATAAATACAAGGAACAAAATTTCCAAAATTTTTAATATTATCCATATCTAATTACAGCATTCCATTCTTCCATCTCTCAATTACTTGAGCATATACATGCTCATAAATTACTATCAAACAAAGTCATTTTTATCTCTCAATTACTTAAGCATATACATGCTCATTAATTATGGAAATAAGTTAATGCTAGTGTAAAAAACAAACAAGGTTACATCTATCTATAAACATGTATCATAGGAAAACAAAACAAAAACTATAAATATTGAGGAAAATCCAAAATAATATGTTAATATTTGGATTAAGATAAACTTACCCATTTTGTGTAAAAATGATAATAGATGGAATAAACTGCACATGACTATGTCCAAAAAACCATTGCAGAAACATTAAACTTGTTTCCAATATCATGAACCCAATTCAATAGAGAATCATAGACAATGCAAGAGTTAGTATCACCTTTAGAATTAAGCCTCTCTATCACTTGTTCAAATGTAAGACCTCCCACCTTTGTCAACAAATCAATTTTGATTTCTACAACCAAGAGAAGGCCCATGTGAAATTGTTTCAATTAGATGATATCCTACAAAGTAGTAGTCACATGAATAGTAACTCCATCTTGAGCTTGTATCACTCACTCGCTAACTCTCTCTATGGTGATGAAAATCAAAAATCGGTTTTTGTAGATGAGCCTCTTGGTAAACAACATTAATGGATGAACATATGACCTTGAACTGGGTAAGGGAACACCACTATACATGAGGTTTTTGCTGACCCAATGGCCCCATCTTTTAATGAAACTCAAGCTTCACTAATTCATAATGACACCACTACATTGTATTTATAAGTAAATTTCAAGGTAAATGTACATGTGAATTGTCTTTGTTTTGAGATAAAATGACAAGTAATATGATGAAAGGGCTTATATATTACAAAATAACAATTTCAAAGTGAGGTAAACAATTTCAAGGTAACAAATTTATACAATATGATAATATTTTTTCTTTTATTACTAAAAAATAAAAGGAAAAAATATTTTAATTAAATAGCATATTACTAATTATAATTTTAAAAAGATTCTTTGAAGCCTCCAATATTACAAATTTTCATGGTACAATGAATCAATTTGATGGTAAAACACCTCCCTTCAAACTATAAATTTTATCTAAGAAAATATATGAGCAACAATGAGATGGCATCATTAAGACCATCAAATGAAATTATCTTCCTTCAAAAGTACCCACTATATCAAGGATCTAATTTAATCTATGGTATATATGTGAATAGTAGAATTAAAGTGGACCGTAGATATGGTGGGTACCTTCAAATGATTATAACTTCATTTGAAGGTCTTAATGGTTCCATCTCATTGTTTCTCTTTTTTTTTGGGGTAAAACATCTATTTTGAAGGAGCTATTTGACCATAAAATGGAGTCATTGTGCTATGAAATTTAGCAACATTGTAGGCTTCAAAGAGGATTTTTAAAAATATAATTTGTAATATGTGATTTAATTATGATATTTTTTGCTTCTACTTTTTGGTGAATATAAGTTGTTTATGAATCATAAATGTCTACTTTTGATGCGCATGATTTTTTTATAAGTATAAAATATTATTAAAAAAATTCTTGCTACCATTGAACATATATTATAAAACTTATTTAATATTATGGAAAAAAAAATTTTTACCATTGAACATATATTTTGTTCACTTATAAAATATTATAATTATAGAAGTTCTAGTCAAGTATTATAATATATGTTCAATAGTGCAATTTTTTTTTCACATCCATATGTTCATTTCTATTGAGAGGGCCCCCCATATTGATCTCATTTTTTTCCGAACACAGCCAAATGATACGAAAGTGATAGGTAGAACTGATAAAAAAATTTAGAGTCACTTTTTTTTTAAACAACTCTTTCTAAAAGGTACTTTTTGGCTTGATGGGCTTTGTTGTCCACACATGCGGACTCATTTTCCTCATTAGTAAACTTTAAAGTAGTTTGGGAATGGAAACCACCACCTTTAGCACAAATGATTTCATTATCTTTCAAAATCCTCTTGATGTAGGGAAAAGGGTTTCTTGTATAATCCTCTAGATCCTTCGAATTTATGACCTCCAAATCATCCCTCTGCCAGCTATGCAGGTAACACACCATCTCAAGTGACCATTTAGTCATACTCCTACTCAGCAAATTGTAGGAAGGCGGGTAAAAAATTTGAATTTTAATATTTGTTGGCGCTCGTTCCAAATTGTTAATTTTTAAAAAGGACAGTTCGCTCCCATCCAAGTTGAATAGTTTACCATGTCATCTCGTGAGGGGGTGACCCTTTCCTTGGCTAGAATTTGTTTTAAACTCCTTAAGTTGTCGGCAAAATATATGTAATACCATCTAGTTTTCATTAACCACTAGTTTGCAATATCATTCGTAGCTGCATTACCCTCTCTATACTGATGTTGAACTTTTATTTTGTTAAAATTCTTAATCAATTCTTTACAATTTTGGATAATTATTCTTATCTCCCAAGGAGCCTTACTTTTATCATTTAGGCAATCCATGATTAGTTATGAATCACCTTCAAGGATCACATTTCTTCCTTTATTATGATGCAACCGGGTGATACCCATCCATGTCGCCATAGCTTTTTCTTTATTGTTTGTACCCCTTCCTAAATTTATATAGAATCATTCTCATATAACCTCTATAATCTCTTATTAGGCCTCCAACTTATAAAGCTCCTGACTTCCCTTTTGAGAAGCCACCAAAGTTACATTTGGGCCAAGCCTCCTTAGGTGGGATCCATATACAACTCTTTCTTAAAAATATAGTGTGCGAGTTCAGCCTTAGCATATTATGCTTTATACCCCATTTTGTTTTAGTCTAAGGTATGGCAAAGTAGGCATAACCTTAGAGGTGTATGCCATCCCTGCATTGATGCTTTCTTTAATTTGTTGATTTATAATATTGAAGAGCACCTTGCTATTCCTAGCTTCGTCCCTAAACACTCTATTATTTCTTTCTTTCCATATATTCCATGCCATCACCAAGGGAGTCTGAAGCCATAGGGATTTTAGACACTGGGTGATAATAAGGAGTTAAGGGCCATTGTCTCATGAAATATTTCATTTTATCCAGAAGGATCCATGAAATTTTTAAGTCCTCTAACAATGCATCCCAAACATCCTTGGTATACTAGTAGTGCAAGAACAAATGATCAACACTTTCTAAATATATGTATCATAACACACATCTGTTGACAAAGGAGAATCCTCTTTTATTCAAGTTATCAATAGTCATAATTTTTCTATGAGCAGTAGCCCACCAAAAGCAATTGACTTTTGGAATCAATCCTTTAATCCATATGTATTCCCATTTGAAATATTCCACCATTTCCTCCTCCATACTTTGATAGGTAGATTTGACAAAGAAGGCCCGAAGGGGTTATTTGTACATATCCACTCATATTCTAATAGAGGGGAGAAGAAAAATAGAATAAGGTAGAATAGTATATAGTAATTTAGCTTCTCCAATAATTTGAACCTGATGATGGGTTGGGATATCAGTTTGTTTTGTTACCATCTCTTCAAGAATTTTCCACACTGATTTATCTCCTTACCAAGATATATAATTCGGAACCAACATCCCACAACTTCTTATAATGACTGATTTCACTTTCCTTTATTGAGGTAAATCTGACAGGGTTTGGTCACAAATCAAAAAATCATCCCAAAAGTTGTTTTTATTCCCATTCCCAACTATCATTCTTCCACTCTTTTTGATGAAAGCCTTAGTTTTTGCCACATTGTTTCAGATGAAGGATCCTGGGGATAGGTCAGACTGATTTAAGAATTTGTTGTGTCTTTCATTACTAAGGTATTTGACTTTCACAATATTCACCCAATCCTTCTTTCCTTTAGTTACCTACCAACCAACTTTTGATAATAGTGCTTTGTTGAAGGATTTGATTTTTCTTATTCCTAATCCCCCCACCTTGATGGTGCAGCAAACCCTATCCTAGGCAACTAAGGATAGTCTATTTTTCCCCTCAATACCAGTCAATAAAAATCTTTTCTGAATCCTCTCAATTCTCTTAGCCATCTTCCCCAATATTTTGAAAAGGGAGAGATAATATGCAGGGATGCTTTGAAGACAAGATATAACCAATTGGACTTTCCCTGCCATACTAAGAAACTTACCTCTCCAACCTTCTAATTTTTTTTGGAATCCCTCAGTAATTCCATTCCATAAGGATAAGAAGTGGGATTTAGACATGAGAGGGATCCCCAAATAAGAACTAGGAAGAATAGCAATCGAGAAGGCTAGGATAGAAGTGATTTTCTCTTGGAGGGATTGGTTGACATTTAAAAATAAGATTTTACTTTTCTCATACTTAATATGTTGCCCTGATATTTTAGCATAATTGTCCAGCATCTTCTTCCAATACCTCTCTTCTAATATCTAAGCTTCTCCAAAAATTATAGTTACTATCATCAATGAATTATTGATGAGAGATAGGATCAAGTGAGCAAGCAACTTCTACCCCTCTCAGCATTCCTCTCCTAAGTTTATCAATATTTCTACCCAACACTTTAGCAACTATGATGAATAGATAAGGAGAAAGGGGATCTCCCTAGCGAAGCCCTTTGCCACCAGAAAAGTAGCCTTTCAAAGATCCATTTAAGAGCACTAAAATTTTAGTAGTAACACATTGCTCAATCATTTTTCAAAATTTACCCCTTTTACCAAAATTCTTCAGAACCTCAAAGAGAAAGTTCCAAGAAACCCTGTCATAGGCTTTATAAATGTCTTACTTGAAGGCCATAGAGGGTTTTTTGTTGTTATCCATAAAGTGGACAAGTTCATGAGCAGCTATAACAACATCTAAAATATGTCTGCCTTTGACAATTTTTATTTGATTAAGAGAGATCATCTTATCCAGCAGCTGTTTTAATCTATTGACCATAACTTTAGAGAGGATCATTTATAAAGTAATACATAAGCTGATTGGTGTATAATCTTTAGTATAAACAACTTTTTCATTCTTAGGAACCAAAGCAATGAAAGTAGCATTGATTTTCTTAATAGTTTTACCTGTCTTGAAGAAGTCTTTAATTGAATTAAAGATGTCTTCTCCAACGATATCCCAATGGTCTTGCAAAAAGGTGGGGAGGGGGAGTCATCAAGACTCGGGGCTTTAAAGGCTCCAAATGAGAATATTACCTCCTTGACCACTTGAAAGGTTACCTTCTCAGTTAACTAGGAGATTTCTTCATTAGTGATGACCTCTAAGATCACATCAAGCAGGTTGTTAGGGTCTTGGAAGTTTCCTTGATCATTTGGGTTATTAAGAGTGAGGAATTGAATAAAAACCTCATCCATCTCCTCCTCTTTCTCAATAGCTAATTCATCCTCTTTCATTAACTTTCTTATTTTTTTCTACTTCTATGTTTCAAAGTTGAGTGATGGAAGAATTTAGTGTTTTGATCCCCTTCAATGAGCCTTTGAACTCTTGATTTTTCTTCTATAATACATCCTCTTCCTTATTTAGCTTGACCCATTGATCTCTTAGTTTAGTTTCCTCCCTTCTTTCTTCCTCTGAGGCATTTCTTTCTTCCACCTTATTTTGCAATAGCTCAAGGTTTGCCATTATTTCTTTCTTTTGATCAAATATATTACCAAAAGAGTACATGTTCCATCCTTTGACCTTATCTTTAAGAGTCTTGAGTTTTTTACTAACTCGGTACTTAGGGGTACCATTGATGGGTCTTTCACCAATTTTCAACTAGGGATTTGAAGTCAATGTGGTGTGACCACATAATCTCATATCTAAAAGGATAACATTTTTTCTCCCTTGAGTCTTCCAAGGATAAAAGAATTGCATTGTGATCAGATCCTTCTCTTGGGAAGGCTCATAGAGAGAATAAATCAAAGTTTTCATAGTTATTGGACACCAAGACCCTATCTAATCTGACTTGGATTAGGTTCTACCCTTTCCTTTTATTTGACCGTGTAAATTTAGAGCCATTAGGATGATATTCATCAGACCCATAGTTGATATAAAATCAGCTAAATCAATCATACTCTAGGAGTAGTCTTCAATACCTCCCATGTTCTCTGAGGGATAAAGTGGTGAGCTGAAATCTCCAACCACCATCCAGAGCCCATTTCTCTAATTCAAAATTAGGTTAGACAAAGAGGACCAAAGAGTAGCACATGAGGATCTAGCATTGGGAGCATAGACATTAATAAGGAACCATTGAAGCTGAGTTCTTAGGTCCCACAACTTAACTATCTGACATTTTTTTACTGGGTTAACTAGAGAACCATCTATGAAGTAAGGGTTCCAAAGAGTAGCAATGCCTCTAGAGGCACTGTCCACATCACTAGCAAGGAAAGAAGTCAAGGTCCAAAATGAGTTAATAGCCTTCTTGAAAACATCCACTATCTTTTTTGTCTCTTGAATCAGAAGAATATCCACTTTATGATATATCAAAGTATATTTAATAATATGCTATTTTAGGGGGCTATTCAAGCCCCTCACATTCCAAGATAAAACTTTCATTTGATCACAACAGAATAATCTCTATTCTCCTAAGTAGAAGCAGTATCCCAAACCTGGGATAAGTTAAGTTTTCTTCTTTTTGTTCTTAGAGAGACCATCCAATATTCTTTGTCTTCCTTCTTTCACTTCCTTGTTTGCATCCTTTAGTCTAGCATCCTTTTGAGAATGTCTCCCTAGTTTACCCTCTCCACCTACATCTTCCTTTTTCTTATTTTTATTCTTTTCTATGACTTGGGTCCACTCTTTGTCCTCACTCTCATCATCTGAGAACCATAACTTCAATTTGGTGGTTAGGGGGTAGAAGAACATCCCAAGATCTGCATATTTTCCTTAAGATTCACAAAACCTTTGTTACTTTCTTCTTCGGGGTCTTCATTTGATTTTCTAAATTTATATTTTCCTTGTCTTGGGAAGGGATATTTGACTCTTTTTCTTTCATGTTTCTGATTTCTCTCTTCTAGTAGCATCCTTCAGTTGAATTGAGTTAAGAATCAAATCTACCACCATCTCCCCTGCCTCTAGGGTTGTATTTTTTTTTTGTTCTCCAACATTATTATTTAAGGGTAATGTAATCTCGCCATCGTACATAGCACCATTTGATGAAGATGTTGTATGGTAATCAATTTCTTTTTTTCTTGTCCTTCACTAAATTTCCTCTCTATCTCCAAGTTGGAGGGGCCTTGACTAGTAGGGAGACACTACACCTGGTCAGAGATAAGGGACACACCTTGCACTTCCTTTGGTTTATCCAAGATCTTTACAAGTTTCTCCATACCCAAATTTTTCATGCACGTTGTACTAAGGTGACTATATCTATTAAAATTTTAACAAAAAGCCTTGGCATTATCATACTCTATCAGTTGGATCCAAGAGCCTAAATGAGATAGGAGTGTTACCATACTCGGTAACACCGAGTTGATAGCAACATTCACACAGATTCTAGCAAACAGTAATTTCGACTTGGTTTAGGTAATGTGGTCTACAACAAGAAATTTACTGAAAGAGTTGGAATTCCCATTAAAAACTCTAAAATTCCAAAACTCCAGAGGAAGACCAGGGAGCCGGATCCATGTTGGAGCCACAACACCCAAATCCTTCCACAGGTCAAGATTTGTCTTCCATTTGCACAAGGAAAGAAATTTACTACTACCAAAAGCCCAAGGCCCATCCATTAGGATATAAGCCAGATCCTCTTGTATCATAAAACTAAAGAGGAAAATACCATGTGACATAGCATTAATGAAAATGATACCTTTCAATTTCCACTTAGCTACCACCCATTTTCTTACCTGGTCCAAAAAGGGGCCAAAAGCCAAGAACTTACCTACTTGAGAAAGGCTCACCTCTGCAATTGCTGAGTTCAGCAACATGTCAGGTACCTCCACTTGAGGTTCATTGACCACGCATTCTTCCTGAGATACATGAATGTTAGAGACTTTACCCATCTTAACATGGCTTCCTCCAAGGACCTTGTCCACGAATGTGGAAGGTTCCACATCTGTGAAAAAGGAGTCAAAGTGGTATTGATGAGAAGGAGGATGCCAAAAAGATTCTGCTACCAGAGGGTCCATAGGAGGCTTAGGACAAACATGAGACTCGTGATTTTGAGTCCCCAGAGGCTGGGAAACCCAAAGAGGGGCCCCCTCTATGAAATTCATCATAGACAGCACCAACGCAGGTAGGCACAGGTAGGAAGCTCCATTCAAATTATAATTGTTAGTCCAATTGGAATCCCAATTACAATTATATAACGCAACTTGTTAGTATGATCATTGTTTTTGTTTATGGTCCTCGAGGTGTTGATAACCTAGTATAGTGAGTCTTTATAGTATAATCATTTTATTGTATTACATAGATCATAAAATATAACACAACTTTTTAGCAAGTAGAATAAATGTCTTGCATGAATCACCCAACATAACACAACTTGCTGGATAGTATGACTCATGGATATTTAATAGACCCCTAACATAGCATAACTTTATTATTTTTTGATCATGGACCCTCTTCTTCTCAATGGTGTATGCTCTTGTCTCTTTCTAGAAGCTTGCTTGTGATTTTCCAATAGTATTTTGAGGATGATACTTAGTGGTTGAGACAATCATGATGTTGGGGCCTCTTCAACTAGTTGGTTATAAATCTTTATTTTTACTACTAACTTTTTTTGTGTTTTTTCTTTTGGTTTATTTTTCTTTGTCTTATCTTGTGTTTTCTTTGTAAGTGCATCTTACACAAGAACTGCAATTATGCTAAGAATAACTTATATTTAGCTTGCAAATAAGAAGAAAAAAACCCCAAGGCTTCTCCAAAGAAATTACAAAAGGCATGAGGCCAAAGTACTCCAAGTTCTACAAAAGCTCCCTTTTTAGGCTCATGAATACAAACAAAGCCAAGAACCACACCAAATGGAAGTGGAGGAAATGAGGAGCCACCTAAGAAGATTAAATCACTAAAGAAAGCATATGGATATGGCCCATTACCAAGAACATGAGAAGAAAAATAAAATAAACAAGGAGAAGGGAAAGATAACGAGTAGGAAGTAGACAAAGGTAAGGGGACAGAAGTATTTGTAGATCAAGAGTAGATAAATGGAGCAATTGATTCCAATTTGAATGGAGATTCCATAAGTAGTAGGTCTAACGCACATTTTCCATTCAATTTGCAAAATTTAGAGAGAAATGCTCCCATGAAGAGAACTTTATTATTTACCCCTCATTCCATGCAAATTGCCATGAAAAGATATCTTCTCCATCTTGGTTGAAGACTTCCTTGTGTAAAAAGAGGAAAATTGATTTCATGACGAAGTATTCTTGAGATGATGTGACATAATTACTACAAATGACTTCCTCTCCCAAAGATAAGAAGCTCAAGACTATGATGAGTATAATGGAGGATGAGAATTCAGATCACTTGTTCATAGAGATTGCCCGTCCTATTGCTCAAAAAGACCCTATTTAAGATAAAGTAGCTAACTTCAATATGACCAGGATTAACATGGGGCTTCCTTACTGAGATGCAGGCCTACACAATTTCTATGTTACTACCATTAGGCTTATGGAGAGAACATTAAATGATAAGTTTGATAAAGAAGAATTGAAGGCATTAATAAATATACTTTCTGGCTCTTTAAAATCATTGTTTGGTCCCTCTTCATAGTCATCTATCTCTTCAGAATTTATCTTGGACCCCAAATCCGATTCTAGTAAAGAGTTAATCACTAAAGTTCAAATGGATAGTTATTTCGTCAAGGTCACTCAAGAGTGGATTATAAAGATAAAAGATAAGGGACCCCCCTTTATCATCAACATGTGCAAATCTTAACATGACTTAATCTTAGCAAGGAATAATGTCAACTCATAAATTGATAATACTGAACAAGAAGAAGCTACAATATGTAGACAATCAAAGAAATCCAATTAATCATGGCTCTTGGCACATATATTATGGTTGATGAAAAGATAATGCCTAATGCTCAAGATAATTAGTGTGTTGTTTGGATAGAAATTCTCAAATGAAAATGTGATTTCCATCAATAGATCATTTGAGAGAAGAGTAAGTTTTTGATAGATACAAAAAAAATGGTAGAATAATATTGATGCTCTATCTAATCCCAAGACTTTTAGCAAAGAGAAACAACACATCTTGGCGAGGAGTGATGCTTCTTTGAGTTGGTGTGCTAATCATGTGAGGGATTTCACTACTAAGAACAAGGTAATCACATTTAGTGGAGCCTTGTGGGGATTGAGGGTCCAAGGAATTTGTTCATTCTATGTGATCAATAAATTTTGACCATCATTAAAGCTCTCCTAGATTATAAATCATGTCAATCACAACAATATCATATACAAGAGGGAAATTCCATCGTAGTCAAAATGGAGACACCACCTCAACCTTAGTGCCACCTCATATTTTATTCATGTTATGTTCTCTTTTTATTCTTTAGAAATACATTTAAATGTTATTTTTCAAATGATACTTTAAATAATTGGTCTCAAGAAGACTTTGGTAGTTACAAACTTGGATATTATAAATACATGTTTTATGGACTATAAAGGGTCCAAAATTTTGATTACCATTATAATCTGGCATTTAAGAGTGAGACGCAATCTAATTGAATGGAAAATAAAGATATTTTTGTTTTTCTAAGATCTCTTTGTCTATGTGTATCAAACTCAATATTGGTAATCAAATATCATGTTGATGAAATATTGATGTTAGACATATAGATTGATTACCAACATTTGAATAGAGAAATTGTAGATTTAAAATTAACTAAGCCCTCAAGCTAATGAAAATGACTCATGTGAACATCAATATTTCAAAGAACATGATATTCAAATTTCCCAAACTCAATATGTAGAACAAAACACATAGACATAGTGGTGAAAAATATCTTAAAATTCAATAGCCTATGAGCTTGAAGTTAGATTTATGAGGTTAACATTGTTTCATATTAAGAACTTTATTTTGTATTTGTTGCATGGTGGTGAACAAATATTAGGCACCTTTATTAATTTTTCATTAAAATTATACCCCCAATTTTAAATATCGTAAAAAAAAATTATCAAAATTGTGATCCTTTGAAGGGAGCTATACCTTTCTAAAATTAAGAGGAAAACTAGTTAATATTTAAACCAACTATTGATTGACAATTTTATCTTCATTTTTGGGAAAAGAGGCCTATTTTATAATTTTTCAAAGAGATAAATCTACTAACCAATACTATCTAGCATAAAAAGTTTCAAATTTCATGTTCTATATATTTTGTGAAGACATTAGATAGGTATACACAATTTTCCAATCATGCCCACTTTATAAAACTAACAAGTCAAAAATATTAGAAAATATTCATGCTTCCATATAATCTTATTTTAGTTAGTGATGTTAATGCTAACACTATTGTATTTGACCCCTTAGTTGGGTAAATCCTTTCTACATTCGCTTGTTACAACAAATGGCTTACCAATATAAGGATTATTCCATGTGATGACCTCTTGTTGATAAAATTATTTAGATATGGCAAGGAAATAAAGATGGAAGATGTAATCATCAAAATATTTTGAAGAACCACTTACTAGACATGTTCATGTTATCACTATTCATGCATGCATAATGAACTTGTGATACCTTTAATGGATGATATCTTTTAATTTTGCGATACTATGTCTATTTTATTTCTACAAGAGGTTAAGGATGCTTCCTTGGAGGATGTATATAAATCTAATTATTTCAACATTTATTGTCATATCTTAATAACAAGGATTATAGGATTTCTATTGAGAAGAACCAAGTAAATATTGTAATTTTTTTAAATGTTTATCTCTATCCTTGGTCTATTATTAAAACCAGGATATCAATCCTCTCATTAATGGTCATGAGTATGTGTTCCCCACATAAATAAATATAAGATGATAGATAATTTACGGAAGCAATTGTTAGTGATGGCCTCCAATCCTTACACCATTATTTAGTATATATAGAAGCTACAATTTAATAGGAAAAATAATTATTGGCAATTAGCAATCATTTTGGTCTCAATGTAATTTGAATCACTTTTTAATTGTTTTTCTCTATTTCCTTAAGCCAAAGCATGGTAGCCTTCTCAAGTTATAAAATGGAGAAAAAAATTCATTTATTTATAATTTATCATAAAATAATAAATTAAATATAACAAATCCATGCATTAAACATTAAACTATTGAATTTTCCCTTGGATCCCAAAATATAACAACCAAACATTAAATTAATAATAAAATAATTTAATTTTAAACATTCAACATAATTTACAAAATGGAATCAAAATTAAATTCAAAAATTTATAATTGTGAAATTGAAAGAATCTAAATTTAGGAGCTTAGCATTTGCATTGATTACAATATAAAAAAAATTATACAAACAAAAAAAAATAACAAAAGAAGTCTAACAATAAAATGAGAGTATCATTTTCTTCAAAAACCTACAAAGAAAGAGGTTGATGGAAACAAAACAAAGAGTATGGGACTCTCCCACTAGAAGTGTCAAAAATATATTCCTAGATTTAGAATCAAAACAAGAAACAACGATAAATTTAAGAATCCTATTCTAAGTCGAGAAAAACTTGAGATAGAGTGAATTGAGATACAAATATAGTGTGAATTCAAATAAAATGCACCAAACCTTCATTAATATTTGGGTGCACTTTGTAATGTTGAGATGTATGTTTCTAAAATTGACAACATCTACCTACAAATTGACCATTCTTGTACATGGAAATGAAGGATGAAGGGGTTAATTTATAAATTTCAGATGGAAACATGTGTAATGGAGATTCAATCCAAACAAATGAATTAGATTGAATGAGAGGAGTGGAGAATCTTCATTGACTAATAATATTCTAGAGAGTTACAAGTGGCTAAAGATAATTATCTTGAATTTTTTACTATTTTTGTATAAATAAGTGTGCATGGGATAAATAAATATTAGGAATAATGGAGAGGGTTACAATTTGGATTATTGAATTTTATTATTTAATAAAAACTAGATAAAAACAAATTATATATATATTTTGAATATGTATTTTACAAAAATAAAGTATTTAATTTATTACGGATGGAAAATTGAAGGAGAAATTTAGAAGGGGACTAGAGAATGAGAGTAAATCAATACTAAGATCCAACATGGTGTTATAATGTTAGACAATATTGGAGATGGTAAAAGAGTAGTGTCTACACCATCTTATAATTTTTTTATTTTTTTTATGGAGGTCTAGACCTGTGAGCACGATAGCCCAACAAGGAGATGGAGCCCATGAGCTACCAGCCCAGCGAGGGCCTTTATGAAGTATTTTTTGCCACCTAATGCGGGGGCATGAGCCAATAGGCTGAACCTCTTCAGCTAAGAGCCAAGGATTGAGGGGTATCCATTCCGCCAAATTCGCCTGGGGCATGATCCCGACCTCATCCCTTATGATGTCGGAGCCTTGCACTCAACAAGACTTGATCCGTGGTGGGCTCATTTGGAGGCATTCAACTTCACTAGTAGACCAAGGGCCCACTGACCATCTTATCATTTTTCTTAGTAAATCTACTCTAATTCCATTTCATGTAGTTGTGGTTGGAGGGTCCTATTAAAGACTATCTAACTAGATGCATAAATGAAACACTCGATACAAGAAATAGTGGTAGTTTAATAAATTTCATATAAGAAACTAATATATTTATATATATACAATATAAATAAATAAAAAAATTGATCTTAGTACATGATAATCCTTAGTTGTTTGATTACTAATATATCAAATAAGATAGTTTAGAGATCAATTTATATATGAACTATATCTATTTTTTTCATTCCACATGATTACCCTTGGAGGTTACTCAATCTAATCTTTAATTATGTGTTTTTTCCATCAAAGGATATCTTACTCTCATTTGCATAGATGCATTTAACATGGTGTGGGTCATATGTAAACATATTAAATCAACGTTGACTATAAAAAAATATGTGCCATATAAGAACACATTAGACTAGCCAAGGGGAATGATTTGATCTTATGTCAACCTTGGAATTGGGTGCATCACTTTTTGTAGCATTAAGCTAAAAAATGATAGGAAAATTCATCTTGAGTTGGGATCTTTTAAAACAATTAAAATTTTTTTTACATATGGCCCCTGTTACGACCCAAATTTAAGCCTTTAAAATTGATATAATTTTTAAAGATTGGCTAAAAGTTCAAGACAATGTTATAATATATGATACATAATTCTATCCATGTCCTCAAGATGGTAAACATATATGTGGTAATTAGATCTTCATAAAATTTGATAGGAATGTCAAAGGATGTTTTACAATTCTTTACTATGCAAGTAAGAAGAAATGTGGCATGCTTTATATAATGTCTATATATGTGATAACAAATACGAATTTGGAACAAATCAATACAAATGTGCTGAAATGTAATGCCCAAAAAAATTAAAAATACAATAAAATAAAATAAAACATGACATAATTTTAATTGATAAATAATTGTTTTTAGATAAAGGATGCTCCTGTGAAGAACTCACCTCAAATTTTACATTGGATTTACACAAATAATTCCTTAACTCAAGGGGTGTGTTGTTGTCAAATTTTAAGAATAGTTTTCTCAAAATATGCTTAGTGGTATTCTCATTATCTAGAAGTCTTCATAAAAGGAAAATAATAATATATGAAAATGACGTGTGCAACGATAGGATATAAAATAATGAATTTGTCTCAATCATTGTAGATGCTTGCTACTATGTACATGCTTGCTACTAGTTAATTGCAACAATCACAACCACGTGATATATGAATTTATCCGCATGTCAAACCATTACAGATGCCATAGTTTCGAATTCTCTGTTAAGAGAAAGTTTAGTTCCAATTAATAATTATGTGTCAAGCCAGTGTTGTTCTAGCAATGACTTCATGAATGAAACAATCAATATTCTTATCAGAAGATCCACCTTTCACCATTGCTTTCTTTGCTAATATCTTCCACTGCAAAGCATTCTTCCTCAACTCCAAACCTTCATCACTTTCCATAACTCTCTTAATAGATTTCTCCACCTCATCCCTCCCAACTAGCCCATCTCCTAATTTATTCAATCTTATTCCAGTCTTCCACACCTCTTCAATATACATAGAATTAGTTGGTTGATCACTCCACTGAGTAATAGTTAGGACAGGTAAACCTGAGCTGAGGCTCTCTAATGTAGAATTCCATCCACAATGTGTGACAAACATACCCACAGAAGGATGACTAAGCACTGCCATCTGTGGACACCATGACACAACTAGCCCTTGATATACAGTTTCCTCAAGGAAACCCTCTAGAAACTCATCTACATTATTATTTTCTTCTTTGTTATCATCAGGACGAATCACCCACAAAAAAGAATGACGACTGGCCTTCAACCCAAGGGCTATTTCTATGATCTGCTCTTTCGAAAGAACAGCTAAACTGCCAAAGGAAACATATACAACAGTTGAGGCTTCCTTTGTATTGAGCCAGTCTATACAATTCCCTGCTTTCCAAAGATTTGTTCCAACCTCTTGGTCTTGTGGATCGTTTCCATCTAGAAAAGCCGAGGGAAGAAGAGGGCCTACTGTTCTTATTGGAATGAGTGAATCCATGGATTGTATCTCTGCCATTTCCAACTCATCAAAAGAGTTTCCCAGTATCCATGTGGCCTGGGAAATGGTACTAAATTGGTTCATCACCAGTCGGAATAATGGCCCATTTGTATTTGAAGGCTGTAGAAAGGATGGCAAGTCTGATTGGCATAGCTGTGGAAGCCCTGGTATTTCTATTACATCTCTCACGTTCCCTGCTTCATCTTTTGCTTTCACTAAAGACCAATATTATAAAGTGGATATCAATATTAAAAAATAAGAAAACAGAGAAACATATGCTAATAAATAGCAGGAACAAATTTTTGAAGAACTTTAATATTATCCATGTTACAACATCCCATTTTTCCAGCTAATCGGCCCCATTACAAATTGTTTGAAAGAATTTATTATCAAACAAAATCATTTACAGCTCTCAGTCAGTTAAACATATACACGTTCATAGATTATGGAAATAAGTTAATGTTAGTGTAAAAAAGCAGCAAGCTTACATCTATCCATGGACATAAGTGTATCCTAACAAAAACCAGAAAAACTGTAAATATTAAACAAAATCCAAAATAATATTTTAATATCTGGATTAAGATAAGCTTACCCATTCCTGTGTAAAAATGATAATAGATGGAATAAACTGCACAGGACTGCGTCCAGAAAAATGCTGAAGGAATATTAAACTTGCTTGCAATATCAGGAACCCATTCCAGCAGAGAATCATAGACAATACAAGAGACTGTATCACCTTGAGAATTGAGCCTCTCTATCACCTGTTCAAGTGTAAGACCTCCAACTTTTCTAAACAAATCAAATACCATATCTACATCTTTCGTCTGCTCACAATCAGGAGAAAGCCCATCTGAAATTGTTTCAATTCTGATATCCTGCAAAGCACTGGTCACATGAACAGTAGCCCCACTCTGAGCTTTTATCATTCGCTCTCTAACTCTCTCTGTGGTGATGAAAGTCACATGGAGGTTTCTGCAGACAAGCCTCTTAGCAAACTCCATTAATGGATTCATGTGACCCTGGACTGGGTAAGGGAAGACCACTACATGAGGTTTCTGCTGACCCAATGACCCCATCTTTTGCTGCAACTCAGGCTTCACTACTTCATAATGACACAGCTGCATTGCATTTATAATTATTACACCATGTGCACTGTTTTTGTTTTGAGATAAAATGACAAGTAATCTGATGTAAGTGCTTACGTAAATGTTTGGCTCGTGTATCTTCTGGCCACGAACCGAGTCACAAATCATGGGTAGTGTTATCTCATCCAATTGACGGTGCACAAATTTGCACAGTAGTAAAGTGCATTTTCATTTAAGAAAAAAAGAAAATGTTAAAATATATGTAATATGCAGATGAAATCGATCATTCTCCTTATAATATTCAGATATGCCCATTTGTGTCGACTAAGATGGTCGACTAAGATCGTCGGTACGTTGAAGAAAAGCCTAAAAGCAGAAATAACAAGATTCATGTGCATCGAGTGTTAAATAGTTTGTAGAAAATGTTGAAACATTATATTATATTCATAATTAAAATATTTAATATATAATTTAGTAGGATAGATTTTCTTGAAGTTATAATTGTGTGTTAGGACTTCACTTTCTAGATCACATCAATTACATAGATGATGGTAGTAGGATTGATTCTCTTGGCATGAATGGAGGACAATCCATGGTGATGGAAGTTATAATCGTGTGTTAGGACATCACTTTCTAGATTGCATCAATAATAATGGTGTGTAAGTACTTCACTTAGTGGGTCTCATGAGTATTAATTCTTTCTTACCGAAGAAATTCTCTCACTGAACTCTTCAGAATGCATAAATAATTTCCTTTGAAAAATAGAACACCTGAAATCAAGTAAGCAAGTCTTTTAATTATATCTTCAAATTACCTATATCTTATATCAATACTATTTTAAAAAATCAATGCCTATCACAAATATTCCTCAATTTAATAGAAGCATAACTTAAATTCTCTAGATTTATTTGTATATGAAAATTTAGATTATCACAAAAAAAAAATTAATATTAACTAACTCTAATTTTACATCCTTACTTGTGGTTGGCTCCATTACTTAATGTATTCTACTTAGGAGTATCTTAATAGACTCGTTCATTTTTTATTAATTGGTATATTATAAATAAAATAAATTAAAATATGAAAAACTCACTTAAAATATTTTCTGTATAATTATATAAATTTATATTAATATTTTTGTTATAATATTATAGAATTTTTATAATATAGTTCAACTATACCATAAAATTTGAAAGAATTTTAGAAAAAAAAATCGCATACATCAAATCGAGAACCTTATGTTTGGTAAGAAACATGATCACTAAAAGTAGAAGGGAAAATATCATAATTAAATAGCACATTATAAATTATACTTTTCAAAAAGCTTAGTCTAAAGACTAAAATCTTACAAGATTTCATGGCATAATGACTCTATTTAATGGTCTAACAGTTGCTTCAAAGTAGAATTTTTTTCCTAAATCTATGAGAAACAATGAGATGGTATCAATAAGACCTTCCTTCATAATGACTAGTAGTGTCCTCTCATAAAATCCCAATGTTTTACACTTATGAATATAAAACAAATATAATGAATACTAAATGAATCATTTATTCTCATGCCAGATACATTTACATAAAAACAACTCATAAAATATAAATGGACACTCCAAAATGGCACTGTTGTAACTTTCATAGACAGAATAACTGCAGAATAGACATAGAATAGCTGCAGAGCTTGACAGAATAGTTATGAATGTTGTCCCCACTATCGTATAACATGAAAATTATCAATATAAAACAGTACAATTTTAGAACCAAAATAACTACAACCAATATAAATCAATAAATATAACTCTCAAAAAACAAATAATCAAAACTAAATATAATAAATATCATACTTTAAAATACTGTAAAAAAAAAAATTCTCCTACCTATCATTCCAACTACATTTATGTGATCTATCAAACTTTTCTTACTTTATCTCTTTAACACACTGTATTATTTGGGGCATTCGAAGTTTCAAACCGAAACGACGTGCTGGCTGTTTGCTTGTGGACTACTTTGAGTGCTCTTGCAACTGCTGTCAAAATTATATTGATTTCAATCACTTATTTATGAGCTTCTATTTTTTAATTATAATTTACGAATAAAGCGAAGTTCTGGACCTCATCTTCAACACGGAATCATAAATCATTACGTATCTGCTTTGGCATCTCATTTGTTATGATTCTACTGAAAGACAAATACAATGCACCCCACAATAAAAAAATCGAAACTCTCACAGAAGATAAAACTTATCAGCTGGGCACGCTGTAAAATCGATAATAGATGACCAGTAGTTGGCTGTATCTATCTACCTATAAGCACGTGAATAGCAGTTGATCACAGAGCTGGCATGTGAGGTGCTCTAAAAACTTACGTCTATTCTTAGAACTCTGAACATACATTTTAGTTCTATTTGACTTAAAAAAATTAAAAGCTGAACTTCTTCTATTTGAAAAATAATTTCCTCCTTACTGAGGCGAGGATACACTGCCTCTTCCTTCAAGGAAGTCATCAATATTGCCTCCTCCCTGTTTGCATAAAAAACTTCTTCGGAATATTATTCCACGAATTCAACATGTTCTCCTCCATCGGCAACGATTTGTTTACCTCCTTCATGCGAGGCTGCTCATTATCCACGTTGATACTATCATCCATATCCATCCAATCGGATTGGTGAGTCTTAATAGATTCAGGTCGGGAGAAAACATCTTTCTTATGTCCCTGTGATGCCTGAAACTGTTCGGAGTGATGCCCATTGTCCTCCGCTCCTGTCAATGGTTGCTTTCGATTCAACCCAAAAAATCGTCTTTGCACTTCTTCATCTAAGTCCATAGGTTTGTAGTCTTCTATAATATTATTTGTGCAAAGGTTGTCCTCAACATCATGGGAGCCCTCCGAAGCCACCATTTCTTCCAGGCTTTCTTTCCCTGCTACCTCACTCCAATCTGCACCCTCCTCATCCTGGGAGTCAACAACAGATTCAACTTGGGTCTCCAATGGCATACACTCTTCCTCCCTTAATCTCTTGAGTTCATCATTTTCAACAACAACCTCTTTTCCAACAACTTTCTACTCAGAAATTCCAGCATCTATACAGGGATTATCTTCAACTCCAACTGGGGTATCACGACGTTCAACCTTCACCACACGAACACCAACAACTTCCCGGCCATTAACAATTTGGCCAATAAGTGTCAAAGCTGGCTCAAAAGGAGAGCAAATGAGAATCCCAACATCCTTCTCTTTTGCTAGATTCTCCTCTTCAACTGAGTTCCCCTCTTTCTTCCAGCCATCCCACCAATCCACGCGGCACTTGAAGCATAGTTTTACATGGAACATAAAACTGCCATAGAAGTTATAAATTTTACCTTCTCCTTCTTCCTCCATCTCTACTCAAGCCAACATGGCTCTCATACCAATTGTAAAGATTAAAATCAGCAGAGAATCGAAAATAAAACAGCAGAAAAGAAAACACACAACACAAGGTCTAACGTGCTTCACCACTAAGTGGCTACGTCCACCAAAAACGCAGGCAATTATCATATTAACCAAATATCCAATACACAGTACATCTAATATGGGCTGCACTCAGCCATTTATATAAACATATCAGATACAAAATGAATAGTATGAGGGAGACAAACAGTCATGTGACCGTTGGGCTTCATATACCCAACATTTATATACCTTTTTTGTAACATTAGGAGCACAGACCAAGATTTGATTCTCAAAGTTTTGTTGTGTGGGCCTAACCATTTTCAGTGAAATGGGAATCAGCTTAGGAGAGTTAGAGAACAGTATAAAGAGGCCACCTGGGCCTCATGTAGTGGTGTTTCCCTATCCAATGCAGGGCCATATCAATCCATTAATGGAGTTCGCCAAGAGGCTTGTCTTCCACAATCTCAACGTTAAAGAGCGGATGGCACAAGCTCAGGATGGGAAATCAGCTTTGGAGAATATCTACTGAATAAGTTTGGAAGTGTCTCATTTGAATATCTAATAGAGAGGCTCAATGCTCAAGGCCAGAGAGTCTCTTGCATAGTCTATGACCCTTTTCTGAATTTGTTATTCCTGTAGCCTTCTTTTGGACCCAGTCTTGTGCAGTTTACTTCATCTATTATCATTATTCATGTTCAAATAGATTTTGCTTTCACTAATGATCCATCTCTTCCTTTTAATGGCTTTTCTCTTATTGAGCTTGAGTTACTATTCCGATGATTGGTGTCTAGAGTTTTGTGTTCTGCAATTTTAACTGTAGGACTGGTTTTCAGTCAACAGCTGATTATTGTTTCTATGCTTTAAAGGTCTTTACTGGTTGACTTGTCAGGGATGAGGCCTAATAAGTTTTGACCTGACTGATTGGACTGTTTTTTTCAAAAGCAGGACTGCTTTACAGTCTCACGGCTTATTATTTGTTTCTACCACCACCTGTTTACGTAGACCATCAAAATTATGAATAGATTCAAATATTGAAGACTGTGTTTCCCAGTATATAACTTTGAAAACGTATATAAACATACACTTTTTTAGATCTCTCTTTCAGAAGGTCTTTAGAAAATTTATTTCCTATTGATAACACCACAAGCTGCCAAGTATTTATACAGGCCGTTGAAATTATGGATAGATTCAAATATTAAAGGTATTAATGTTTTTTGTTTTTTAAGCGATAATAATATTGTTTGTTTTTTATTTTATTTATTTTCAAATGCATTTTCACTTAACATTTATATTTTTTGATGTTTAGCAAATGAAGAGGATGAATCACAGAATGACATAAATGAGAAAGCAATAACTGGACTTCCACAATTACATCCATCAGATCTACCATCATTTCTACAATCTTCGAATCCCTACCTATCTATTTTGAAGTTAGTCATGGATCAATTCAATAGCATTTCCCAAGCCACATGGATATTGGGTAACTCTTTCACTAAACTTGAGGCGGCAGAAATAAAATCCATGGACTCAATCATTGAATTAGAACAGTGGGTCCTCTAGTTCCATCATCTTTACTAGATGGAAACAATCCTAGAGATAGGGATGTTGGTGCACATCTATGGAAAGCAACAAATTGCATGAATTGGCTCAATACAAAAGCAGAGTCAACTAGAATATATATTTCCTTTGAAAGATTAGCTATCCTTTCTAAAGAGCAAATCCATGAAATAGCATTTGGACCAAAGGCTAGTGGTCATTCCTTCTTGTGGTAGTACGTATAGGTGATAAAAAAGAAGAAAATAGCACTACACAAGATTTGCCAGAAGGTTTCTTAGAGGAAACTAGCGGGAAAGGGTTAGTGGTGCCCTGGTGTCCACAAATGATGGTGCTCTGTCATTGCTCTATAGCATTGTTTATGAGCCATTGTGGATGGAATTCAACACTAGAAAGCCTTAGTTTGCCTTAGTTTAGAGGTGCTTATGCTAGCATTTCCTCAGTGGAGTGATCAACCAACTAATGCAAAAATACATAGAAGAGGATTGGAAAATAGGTATAAGATTAAACAAAAAAGAAAATGGTTTGATTGGGAGGAAAGAAGGACATAAAGTGATCAAGGAAGTTATGGAAACCAAACAGGGAGTTGAACTAAGGAAAAATGCTTTGGGGTGGAAGACATTAGCTATGATAGCTATGGAGAATGATGGATCTTCACAAAAAAATATTGAGGATTTCATTGAGGAGGTTATAAATAATGCATCATCAATAGCTTCCACCACCATGTGAATATAGACAAATTCATTTTGAATTTATTATCAAGTGTTTAGTTATGCTTATTTGTATATTACTATTTAGAGTTTGTGTTAACATATATAGTCTTAATAATTTTCTTAAGTAATTACTTTTGTTTTAATAAAAGAATCAATTTTTTGGGCTTTGTAAGTCACTCTTTTGCAATGTTAGTTTATCTCACATGCATGGAAGCTAATAGTTCTACCAAGTATAATTAGTGTAAAGAGAGATTTTTGACATTATAATATATACAAATGAATTATATTGTATTCAACATTGCTCAAAGGAAGATGCCCATATAAAGAGACTTTCAATATTTTGTAAGATAAATTTATCAAAATAATGCAAGGTAAAATTACAAAGTTATGTCACACTTTTATAAAGGAAATAGTCAATGTTGATCTAATTTTTTTAATTAGATCACGGCAAATTAACATATATGAGCCGGAAGGAGAGTGGAGGTAGGGTTTCAAACAATGAGAAGTTGTAGAGGAAGATGTAGATGAGGATGACGATGGCAATGATGTGATTGGTGTGTTGAAGCTTGGAGCTTCAGAATACCTTTTTCCTGAAGGGATCCTCAGCTTCTTATCCTTTCTTCTTGGTGGATAGGCATTGTGGCATGTTCCATATCATCTATTTATACCACAAGTATAGTTTTCTCTTAGACGAGTAGATCTAATAGGGGTTTCCCTAGTATGGGACTACATTTGGGGTTTCGTTGGTATTTTTTCTACTACGGTGCTGTTGGATGTAGCTTGTTTTGGTGTTATGATAGGTTTATCTCTATTCTTCCCTTGCTATTGAACGCTCTTAGTACTATTTCTCTTGGTGGTTCGAACGATGAGGTTTTTACTAGGAGTTTTTAATGGTTGTTCTCATGTTCATGCTCTTGGTCTATTTCATAGGAGGAGTTATGAAGAGGGTATTTAAGAGGTTTCTCTTCTCAGTTCTCTTTGGTGGTATGGGGAATTTTAAATCCCTAGACTCTTTCTGGCTTGTGGTCTATAGTGCCACTCCTTTCCTTTGTGAGGTGATCTTAGGGTCTCCTTGTCTTTTTGTTGGGGTGAGTTAAAACAAAGCCTTTTTATGCTCCTATGCTAGATTATTATACCTTGAAGGTTTTGGCTTGGCTTGTGGGGTTGTGACATCCTCTCCGCTTTGGGTTAAGTTCTCTATGTTTACACCATCTCTCCCTTTTGGGTCTCCTCTTGAGGGGTAGGCTTCTTTAATGGGGTTGGTTGAGGTCTTTGAGGTTTTTGTGGATGTGCATTTTTAGGTGGTTGATGGATTTCCTTGTGGACTTGGATATTCATTTTCAGTTGTGGGTTGGTTGTGGTTGCATGCTAAGGGTTGGTTACCCTATGGGCGATTAACTAGATACGCCTTTTCTTCCTTCCTACCTACTCTTGTGGTGGTTTCTAACTTCTATTGGTGGATGCTTCTTACCCCACCTCCCTTCAACCTCTTTTGTATCCTTTCGAGGTGATACCCTCAGGGTCTCCCTTCTACAGGTTGAGAAGGGGTTCTCTTTGTTTTCTATAAATTTCCTCTTCCCTTATGGTTTCTCCTACTAGGCCTATGCTTCCTAGTGGTACCGCTGATAACAAAACTATTGAGGTGGTCAATGTTTCTTTGTCTACAAGGATTTATTCTAGTAAAAGGTTAAGAATGCCTGTCAAAACCCTTTGGTATTTTTTGAGCTTGACTATCCTTTTTAAAATTCAAATAAGGTAAGGAGATAACACCATTTCTTAGCCTATTTTTTTTATTAAACACAACATTTCATCAAAACTATGCAAAGGGAATGATTTAAAATTTCCTATACACACTTTACATGAAATGCACCAACTTTACCTTATTCAACACTTATACTATAACATGAACTATTAACCTAATATTTCATAAGAATTCCTATATTATTCATGCAAAAGATATTCTACCTAACTTAATCATTTTCAAAATGGGGTCATGGATGCAATGAATGAATTTTAGGCCTTCAATACAAAACTTATTCTATAGTTTTTCCTTTTATAAATGCTAATTCATAATCATCAATAAGCATTCAATACTTCTATTTGATATCAAATACACCCATAAGTTGCATCCTTATGAATCTTATATATATATATATATATATATATATATATATATATATATATATATATATATATATATATATATATATATATAAGCTCCCAAGATGAGGATTTTCTTACTTTTTAACTACAAAAGAGGAGATAGGAGATCAAGCAAAAAGACATATTCATATTCAATAAATTAATTTTCATGCTAGTAAGAGGAATTATGCTTGTGACTTCACAATAAAATTGATCATTCTACTAGCGTGACAATTAATTTGGTAGAGACGACTATGATTTCTTGTTTGATCTCCTCTCTCCTCTTTTTAAATCTGAAAAAATAAAAAAATTCCCTTATTACAAACTTCTAATAACCTACCGTTCCTCTTATTTTAGAAAGACATAAAAATTTACATTTTATTTTTTTAACCATAAAAATATACACCTATATATGTTAATAATAAGCCATAAAATGATAATGAGAGTTGGTACCCTCCCTTAAATATGTTAGACCTCACTGATGTATGAAGTAAATTGGATGATGGGATCTCCCCTCTTCCCTGCTATCATTGTTGTGATATGTTGGCTTGTTTTTATATGCTTTATGACTTACATGTTAATCTTATATGAATTGTAGCAATATGATTTTATATCTACCCATTTTTTAAAATATAATATATGTTTTTTTCATAGATGATAAATCAAAGACTTATTCATAGAATAATAGAAAGAATATATTCTCACCATTGTAATGGTGTAAAGGAATAATTGTATGGACCATTGATCTTTATAATTTGTGTTCCTGGTGGCCTTGGAATTGGAGCTTTTGTTGCATCTGCTAGTCTTAAACTATTGTCAAAAAAACATTAATGATAATGTTGTTGGATTGGAAGAATCCAAGCAATGAGAATGATATGTGCAATACAACTCCACCTCAGAAGATAACACTCACTAATGCTTTCATAATCTCATTTTGTCTATTTTAGATCACTCAAACAATTGGTTCTGAGGTGATAGAGACTAAAAAGATCCTTTGTAGCAGCTAGTAAGAATATTGTTAAATCTCTACTCAAATTATAGAACAATTTATGGCTTGAAGAAACAAAACATCGAATAAGAATATTGGTAAATCTCTAATCTTTAAAGATAGATAGTAAAAGTTCACAATAATAATATAATACATAAGTTTTAACATATAGATTTATTTTAAACAATCAATAAGTTTTAATATGGAGAGAAATTTATACAATAGATTATAAAACACAATCTTTAGGGCTGCCCCATCTTGTTGGTAAGTTCTGGTCATTAAAGGGTTTGTCTTAAACTTTGTTCGCAACATTCACTTAAAAATTTTCTTGGTGAGAATCATCTGGAAGTGGGCTAGTATTTTTTATAGGGAAATAAACAATTCTAATCTAGGACATTTATCATTTTGTCTACTAGCATTACCCTAATCATTGGGTTGTGAAGTAGTGGAGAGTTACCAAAGTGTTGGAACCATCCTTGTGATTTTCACCATGATAGAGGAAAACCATCAGAGCCCAAAGAAGGTGGATAATTATGGCTATGTCCATGATAATACCCTCTAGAAGGGTAATAGTTTCTTTGAGAATAGGAGGCTAGTGGTAGCTAAGCAACAATGAAAGTAGCATTGTCCTAGTGATCCAACATCACCTACAAAAAAGCAACCTCTAGTAGAGTCTAATTGACTTGTAACTAGAGCTACAAAAGAACATTGAAACAAATTAATTATTGACTTCATATACATAGAGATGTAAATATCCATATAAATTATTGAAAAATGAATCGAATTCCCATCTTTTCACATGTTGAACAAAATTTCTAACTTAAAAGAATGTGCCATATCTAGGTGAATTTAGTACGAAGCCTAGGATTGTCCCCTAAAAGAAGCCTATGCCATTTGAAAAAGATATTAGTGTAAAGCAGAAAATCGCGATCGAACCCTAAGTCTTCCCCCCACCACTCCAAGGAGAGAGAAAGGAGGTCACTAGGGTTGACGGTTTTCACTTAGGGAAGACTTTACATTCAGAAGAGGGGTTGAAACCCACAAGATCCAATCCCACACAATGCAAGATTGGATTCTAAATGAGTTTCAAGGGTTGTGATAGCAAGGCTACCCTCTTTTGTAAAGAATGTAGATAGAAGGATTAAGCTAGGAATGCATGAAAAGTGAGAAAGATTCACTTATAAACAAAGATAGGAATACAAGATGAAGCTGCGGACCTGGAATTAGCAGTAAAATGTCAAGACGACGTTGTCCTGCAAATTTGAGCAAAATTTGACGGGACGATGGCGCTCGGCATGCACACGGTCCTCCGAAAAATCCACGAAACGAAGGGGGATCTGTTCGTCTCTGCACAAGGATTCCAGATCTTCAATTACAGTCACATACCTGCAACCTACACACAAAAAAGAGAGGACGATTGGGGGGTTAGGGATTAGGGGTTTGCCCTTAGGTCAAACATCGGTTTTGGAATTAACCAAGAAATGAGAAATGCTGTAAATGTAAATGTTTGTAATGTAAACAAGTACTGATACCTTGTTGTAAGAATGTTTGTATTCTTACATGCGAAGGTGTAATTGTTGTTGTATGTTGTATGTTGTAAGTGGTATGTGATCTCCTCTTCAATGGTTGAATCCTTGTCTTGAATGCAACAATTAGCCTTGAATGGAGACTTAGAATGATCAATTGCTTGAAGGAATGCTTGAATGCTTGAATGCTTGAATGTTGCTTCTACCTTTTTTCCATCTTACCAAAATGGGAGAGGAAATGTAGTTTATATACTTGTCAAATAGGGTTAAAAGAATGATTTTTCCGACCTTAGGCCAACCAGGAAACATTATTTTCCAATTTGCAAACATAAAGACCCGAGACCCAAAAGAGACCGGGCCCAAAAATAGGGCCAGGGACCAGGGCGCTGGGCGCCATGGTCCCACCTCCAGGGACAGCAGGGTGCAAGGAGGATCAGGCCAGGGTGCTGAAAAATGCAGTTTTTGATGTCATGAACAAGTTTTGGGGTCTCCATTCAGGTTCAGTGTTGCGTCGCCATCGTGAAGACCCAAATGCAGTCAAAATTGCAAGTGTCACAATTTTAGGACGCTACATTTATCCCCCACTTTAGTGGGAGTATAAGCGTACACTCATACTTCCGATAAAGTACAAGGAAACAACATTGAAAAACTTTCACCACGTCAAGGAGGCAAGACACACCAAGCTCCCAGTGGACTAAGGATCTTACGACTTCAATTGACAAAGTAAAAGGGAAGATCACGAGGGAGAACCATGACTGTCAGTAGTAAGGTTCCCTCACTATGAGTCATGCAAGAAAAATACCAAAAATTTTCAAGGCAAAGCTAAGTTCGCCAAGAAATTTTCAAGTATCCTGAAGGGATAGACGGGGTGTATGCCCCCCTATGTTAAAGCGATTGCACATGCCTCAACGGGGGTGATTGCTTTAAGGTAGTGATACACATATGAAATAAGAAGGAAAAGGAGCACGTTATCACAAAGATTTAGCCCCCAAGTGTGAGATAAACCCAAGGATAATAGACACAAAACACAAAGCACGAGGTGACTTCACTTTCCTCAGGGTCAGTATGCTATATGATAATTCATGTATATCATATATATGTATGCATAATTGTTCTTCATTCCCCAATCAAGGAAGGTCACCTAGAAGAAGGGAACACATGTGTCTTTTGAGTCAACATGAGAGAGACCAAAAGAGATCTCAATGCTTTGCATCGTCCTCAAGTAGAAAACACTAAGGACAACAAATAGAAGAATGAGAATAACACATAGAAGAAGTAACAAAAGAGAGGAGGAGAGAATCTGCTATGCTAATGAAACTAGTCTAGCACGTCATCTACCCCCTGATCTTGCTGATCAATGTTTCGGGAAGGTAGGGAACACGCTAGAGGAGGAACATCCAACACAACAGATGGAGCTATCAAAAGATCCAAACAAGGGCTATGTTCATGTTCCAAGCCACGTTGTTCTTGTCTAGGAGCTAGGATAAGTGCTTTAGAAAATTCATTAGATAAATGGTTATCAACATCAACATATTCATATTCACTATCAGAAGCAAGAGAAGTAACATTTTCATCTATATCATCATCAAGATTTATAAAAATAGGATCTTTAACTCGCACAGGGTCAAGACCATCATGCATCTTATGTTTAGGAGATTTTGGAGAAAATGGAATAATGCTTGTTGAAGGTGTTTTTGGGGATTGCAAAGTTTGAGAAGCAGCTGCCTGAGCTCTAAGACGATGCTTTCATCAGCGTTCATGTGCAGAATGATTTCATCTAGTCTTAGTAGGAAGTTGAGAAGATTGAGGAGGAGGAATGTTCTCATCCTTATCACTTGGGTGTTTAGGTTGTGGTCTCTTAGGCTGGATAATAGGAGAAGAGAAAGGTCTCTTCTCTCCATAAAAGGAAGAATATTTGGTTTAGAAAGGAGACCAAGTCCATCATGATGAGGAGGTATAAGCCTACCTTTAGAAAGTTTATCAGACATAGACATAGTCACATCCATAGGAATGGGTTGGCAATCTTCTTGAGGAAAGACATTAGTTTTATCTTTCAAAGGAAGAACTTCCTTCTCAAGAACGATAGGAATATCAAGATTGGGTGTTCTAGGTTCACTTAAAGATAGGATCATATCTGTTTTCCACTTTTGATAAGATTTGAAAAGATGATCACTTCGCGGAGGAAGAGATTGGAATTGTTTAGGCCAAAAATAATCAATAGGAATGCTAGAAGTTCTTTCGGCTGGTTTAAAGAGACTATGATTGACAGTAACAACTTCACCATTATGGGGAAATTTCAAACACTTGTGAATAGGAGAAGCAATAGCTTTCATGGAAGATAGCCAAGGATAGCCTAGCTTCACATGAAATTGTTCAGATGAAGGAATAATAGCAAAGTTCACATCAAGGGATTTGTTATGGACCTCAATAGGTAATGTAATAGAACCAATTGCAGGGGAAGAAAATGCATCAAATAATTTCACAACCACATTTTTTTTGTCATAGATCACTTGATTCAATTGCAAAGTAAAAATAAATTCTTCAGTAATAACATTAACCATGCACAAAGGATCAATAGGCACTCTACGGCAAGGTGTATTCTTGACTTTTGCAACTATGTATAAAGGACCATCAGGTGCCCTGATAGTTTCACTAGAATCAAATGTGATGGAAGCTTCTCTAGGGATTTTTTGCTGCTCTACAAAGTTAATCACATTCGGAGTCATAGACACAAGACCATCAGATGAGAAAGAGGAATCATTAGTCTCAATCACATTAGAGGTATGAGAAGGTAATGGATCAGTAAAAATCTTAAGATTTTGGTTAGGAGGAGCTACAGATGTGTTGCCTTTATCATTCACTCTTGAAACAGAGATAGTATTATTATCAATCAAATCTTGAATTTTACCCTTTAAAGCAAAACATTTTTCAGTATCATGCCCAGGTTGATGATGAAATTGACAAAAAGATTTGTTATCAAAATAGGGTGAATTAATCTTTGCAGGATCTATTTGCTTTATAGGAGGGAGAATAAGCACATTTTGTTCCAATAACTTATTCATAATACTATGCAATGATTCATTCAAAGGAGTAAACTTTCTTTCTTTCTTGAAAAACTTAGAAATAGGAGGCACACCTGATGCTACATTCACATTGTTGTTGATGATTTTTTCATTGAATTTAATGGACTCTCTGTTCG
This sequence comes from Cryptomeria japonica, assembly GCF_030272615.1. Taxonomy (NCBI): domain Eukaryota; kingdom Viridiplantae; phylum Streptophyta; class Pinopsida; order Cupressales; family Cupressaceae; genus Cryptomeria; species Cryptomeria japonica. Next base: position 247,429,734 of record NC_081409.1, on the reverse strand, counting down.
GTTTAAACTTCCCAAATGGTTGTTGACTACTATCACCCTTATCACTCAGAGCCATAGGATTTGCTTGTTCCATTTGACTCACAGTCAGTTGATAATTGTGAAGAGTTGCACACAACTGTTGGAAAGAAGTAAACTCAGAAAACAAAAGTTTTTCTCTAATGTCTTTTTCTAAATTAGAAATAAAGATTCTTTGAATATCATTGTCAGGTACTGGAAAAGAGATTTGAGCATACAAATGCTTATATCTACCAATGAAATCAGTCACTTTTTCTTTAACACCTTGTTTACAATGCATTAAATCAATCAAAGTAACTTGAGGACTTATATTGTTTTGAAATTGTTGAATAAAAGCATTTGCAAGTTGTTCAAAAGAAGTAATAGAATAAGAAGGCAACGAGCAATACCATTGTAGAGCTTTATCTCTTAATGTCCTAGTAAACAGTTTTGCAAGCAACCTTTGGTCATAAGCAAAATCGGTACATATTGTTTGAAAAGTCTTAACATGTGTTAGAGGATCACCTTTACCATTATAAAGCTCCAAATGCGGGATAGCTCGAACAATGTCAAGAGAAAGTGGGCTCGCAACATCAAATGTGGGCACACTAAACTTAGATTGATTCATAGAGGCAATTTGTTGCTGTAAAGAAGAGACAGTTTGTGCAAGATTGTTAATGGTCGCTTCAGTCGAAGAGTTCATATTAGACATGTTAGATTGTGATGGAGGTATTATGTTATTGAAAGAAGGTATTGATTGAGAGTAAGGTGGCGGGACACTATGATAGTTAGTCATAGGAGATGATTGGAAAAGAGGAGCACTACAAGGAGGAATGGAATGGTTGAATGAATTGCCCCCTTGCGTCATGTTCATTTGTGGAGATGTAATAGGGACACTCATGGAAGGAATGAATGAAGAAGTTGGATTGAATGAAGGAAGAGGGTTAATTGAAGAGGAAGGATTGCCCCCATGACTGGTGATCATAGGCGGAATGTCTTGTATAGAAGTAGCCATTATGTTTGATGTAAAGCTAGGTATGCTAGCAATAGAGGTTGTCAATGGAATAGAATGATTAACTTGAGTGGGAGGTTGTGTATAACCTAAAGTTTCAGCACAACTCTTCATAGGCATCACATTCGAATCCACAATGTGTGCAATACCACGCAAAATATCAATTCAATTCTTATCACTTTGAACCATACGTTTTAGACCCTCAATTAATGAAAGAGCTTGACTATCGGGATACTCTTGAGACATCCATTGCTGAAAATCATCAAATTGGTTATCCAATTTCGAAAGTTGTTCTATAGAAACCTCATGGAGAGCTTCTTCATCATTAGGAGGATTAGAGGAATTACCCGTGTCCTCGTTAAAAAGGCTATTCAAATTAGGTTCCATCTCCTCAGTAATTAAACCTTGGAAAGACTTAATTCTACGGCTTCGTCTACTGGGAATAGTGTAAGTAGGGCTTATTGTTGTAAAACTCATGCATTAGAGAGGGAGAGAAGATTTTGAATTTAGAGGTAGCAAATTTCAATAAAATCAGCCAATCTCCTAGATTTAAGTTGTTAAATGCAATCACGACAATCTCCCGAAATTTCGGAAAAAATGTCAGGGACCGTGGTGCTCGGAGTGCACACGGTCCTCGCAACTTTTTTCAAAATTTGTAGGGATGACAGTTATGATGATTTTAAAGCTAATCTGAAAAAATTGAGTGATTTTACGATCTGTAGGTAGGCCAAATTAAAGTTGCAATCTCAAAATTGAACCCTACCCAGATTGTTGAAAAATGCAAAAATTGAATTTTGAAAAAGAGAGGGAAACTGAAATTTTGGATTTTATAATTTTAGAGGGAATACCAAAAGCAATGCAAGTTTTGAATTTTAAAAGTTGACTCAATTTCACACAAAATTCAATTTTGAAAGCGGAAATCAAAGTTGTTGCAATTAAACACTTAATTTCAAAAGTCACAAATTGCAAGAATTTGAATAAAGCACTGAAATTTTGAATGAATGCCGACACACTTTTCAAATTTAGGACAATAAGAAACACAATTTTGACACGAATTTCAATTTCAACAATTTTTGAATGATTATAGGCCTTAATCCAAGCAATCACTAGACCAACTTTGACTTTAATTTTGAAAGTGTTAGAATTGATGAATCAGCCAAAATTCTGGATTTTAGCAGAAAAATATAGTAATATCTAGCTCCCGAAATTTCAAAAAAAATGTTGAGGACGATCATGCTCGGGGTGCACACGGTCCTCGCAAATTTTTTCCAATTTTTTAGGGATGAAAGATATTATGATTTTGTTGCGGAATCCAAAGTTACAGCTGATTTGGAGATGTTTTGATCAGTGAAATTGTCAGTCAAAGGTTGAATCAAGAGGGTTTTAAAAATTAGGGTTTTGACACTTAACCACTTAATTTTTAGAATTAAAGCACAAATATGAATTGACAATTTGTAATAGAAGGGTAGATCTGAAACAAGCATTAATAATTAAACATTTCACAAGCTCAATTACCGTGGTTGCGAGGACCGTGGTGCTCGGAGTGCACACGGTCCTCGCAACTTTTTTCAAAATTTGTAGGGATGACAGTTATGATGATTTTAAAGCTAATCTGAAAAAATTGAGTGATTTTACGATCTGTAGGTAGGCCAAATTAAAGTTGCAATCTCAAAATTGAACCCTACCCAGATTGTTGAAAAATGCAAAAATTGAATTTTGAAAAAGAGAGGGAAACTGAAATTTTGGATTTTATAATTTTAGAGGGAATACCAAAAGCAATGCAAGTTTTGAATTTTAAAAGTTGACTCAATTTCACACAAAATTCAATTTTGAAAGCGGAAATCAAAGTTGTTGCAATTAAACACTTAATTTCAAAAGTCACAAATTGCAAGAATTTGAATAAAGCACTGAAATTTTGAATGAATGCCGACACACTTTTCAAATTTAGGACAATAAGAAACACAATTTTGACACGAATTTCAATTTCAACAATTTTTGAATGATTATAGGCCTTAATCCAAGCAATCACTAGACCAACTTTGACTTTAATTTTGAAAGTGTTAGAATTGATGAATCAGCCAAAATTCTGGATTTTAGCAGAAAAATATAGTAATATCTAGCTCCCGAAATTTCAAAAAAAATGTTGAGGACGATCATGCTCGGGGTGCACACGGTCCTCGCAAATTTTTTCCAATTTTTTAGGGATGAAAGATATTATGATTTTGTTGCGGAATCCAAAGTTACAGCTGATTTGGAGATGTTTTGATCAGTGAAATTGTCAGTCAAAGGTTGAATCAAGAGGGTTTTAAAAATTAGGGTTTTGACACTTAACCACTTAATTTTTAGAATTAAAGCACAAATATGAATTGACAATTTGTAATAGAAGGGTAGATCTGAAACAAGCATTAATAATTAAACATTTCACAAGCTCAATTACTAAAAAGAAAATTTAGGGTTTTTATGCAATCAACCTCTAAAATTTGCAAGATATCAAACATGGAAATGTAATCAAGGAAGCCAATTTTTCAGATCTAACCATGAGTAATCAGAAAGGATGTTCATGTCGGGTTCACCAAAATGTAAAGCGGAAAATCGCGATCAAACCCTAAGTGTTCCCCCCACCACTCCAAGGAGAGAGAAAGGAGGTCACTAGGGTTGACGGTTTTCACTTAGGGAAGACTTTACATTCAAAAGAGGGTTTGAAACCCACAAGATCCAATCCCACACAATGTAATATTGGATTCTAAATGAGTTTCAAGGGTTGTGACAGCAAGGCTACCCTCTTTTGTAAATAATGTAGATAGAAGGATTAAGCTAGGAATGCATGAAAAGTGAGAAAGATTCACTTATAAACAAAGATAGGAATACAAGATGAAGCTGCGGACCTGGAATTAGTAGTAAATTGTCGAGATGACAATGTCCTGCAAATTTGAGTGAAAGTTGATGGGACGATGGCGCCCGGCGTGCACACGGTCCTCCTAAAAATCCGCGAAATGAAGGGGGATCTGTTCTTCTCTGCACAAGGATTCCAGATCTTCAATTACAGCCGTGTACCTGCAACCTACACACAGAAAAGAGAGGACGATTAGGGGGTTAGGGATTAGGGGTTTTCCCTTAGGTCAAACCCCGGTTTTGGAATTAACCAAGAAATGAGAAATGCTGTAAATGTAAATGTTTGTAATGTAAACAAGTACTGATACCTTGTTGTAAGAATGTTTGTATTCTTACATGCAAAGGTGTAATTGTTGTTGTATGTTGTATGTGATCTCCTCTTCAATGGTTGAATCCTTGTCTTGAATGCAACACTTAGCCTTGAATGGAGACTTAGAATGATCAATTGCTTGAAGGAATGCTTGAATGCTTGAATGCTTGAATGCTTGAATGTCACTTCTACCTTTTTTCCATCTTACCAAAATGGGAGAGGAAATGTAGTTTATATACTTGTCAATTAGGGTTAAAAGACTGATTTTTCTGACCTTAGGCCGACCAGGAAACATTATTTTCCAATTTGCAAACATAAAGACCTGAGACCCAAAAGAGACCGGGCCCAAAAATAGGGCCAGGGACTAGGGCGCTGGGCGCCATGGTCCCACCTCCAAGGATAGCAGGGTGCAAGGAGGATCAGGCCAGGGTGCTGAAAAATGCAGTTTTTGATGTCATGAACAAGTTTCAAGGTCTCCATTTAGGTTCGGTGTTGTGTCGCCATCTTGAAGACCCAAATGCGGTCGAAATTGCAAGTGTCGCAATTTTAGGACGCTACAATTAGATTGAAAGGATTTAAAAAGTCTTGGATCTATAGACTAATCTCTAATGAGAAAAAATAAAAAATTATCCTTGATATTTTCCTAGTATCTTCAAAAAGAACAAGGTTTGACAATTCATAATTGGATCAATCTAAATCCAATGCAAAGATCCTAATAGAGACTACACAAAGAAAAGTGAGAAACCTTCAATTCAAGAATGACTATCCAAACAATTTGGAATTTGCATTGCAATTATCTAGTTGAAGACAAGAAGATCCATATATGTTATTGAGTTATTGCACCACATGAAAATGTGGTGAGTGTTATGAATATTCTTTGCAAGGTTTGTAGTTACAAAATAGGGTATTATGATACTATTTCCAATATTTCCACCTCACCCAACCCAAAATTTGTGAAGCATTTGTAATTTCCACTTTTATAGGGCTTGTTACCACTCTCCCTAATATTAAAATGGATATTCTTACCTTGTGTCCAAATCCCAAATGCCAAACTTCATAATTAGGAAGGTCTTTCAAATGACTCCTATATTTGAGTAGGTTTTTGGGTTTTCTTTTACCTTGGTATATTTTCCTTCATTTTCATCAATCCTTGTATCAAAACAACTCCAATATCTTATATCTTGTAGGCTCTTAGAGTTTCATTTTCCCTACAATCCACCTATAATAATTTCTTACCCCAACCCTTGATTCCTAAATTAATGAATATCTTGAAGGCCTAATCCCTACCATACATTTTGACTCTTAACTATAGACATGCACAAAGGATAGGAGGCATCCTAGAATCTTGAACCCCAATCCCCACCTTTTCATTACTCTCATGCATGTAGATCCTCAAGTCTTTATTTCACTCTTGTGAACATTAATGGATAAATTGCATTCCAAGTCTCTAATCCTTGAGGTATTTGATATCCCAACCCCCATTACATTGTAGCCTAAAAAAACTTATTTTTGATATACTATAAAGTTATATAGCATTTGAGAATTCTACCCCTTGATTCCTACTCCATCAATAATGCATACATGGGTTTTTGCATCCTCCCTTTTCTCATTGTACTAGTACTGGTATACACTACTATGCAACAATATTTATTGTCATTTTACCCAACAATGGGTATCTTGTGACCTTGATCCTCATTTACCTACAATGGGTATATCCTCACCTTGGTCCTTTATTCCTTCTATAATAGGTTCCCTAAAATGTTGATCCCTAACATCACAATAATCCTCTTTCTAAATCCTATGAATAATTGTATCCTCTTGGGATAGATATTTATTAAATTGCATTTGATTCCTCAAACCCCTAAAATCATACTTTTGAGGATCTTAATTCTAGTCTACCAAGAAGAGGAAACTAAAGAGCATGCCAAATTTTTTAGATACCTACCCTTATATAGTAATTTTGCTAGATCCTTGCTCCTATAGATGCATTTCCATATAAGCCCACAATTTCAATAGAGGAATCCATCTACTACATTACATGACCTACAACACCATTAATTCCCTCATTTTGACAATACAAATTATAAGGATTTACTCTCAAACACCTACTCACATGTATGGGCCCCATACTAAAATCTTCAAGAACTATTTAAGGCACTTAACTCCATCAGTCTCCATCTTGTTCTAACCATATCAAATTATGAATTTTAGATTTAGACACTAATGTGAACACTTGTAAAATATAACAACAAAAACCATTAGGTCCTATAGATCACTAGAAAAAACCTCAATGGTTTTCATGGAGTTTGGAGGATGAAAATCCTTTAATTTCTAAATGGAAGCTTCATCTAGAGGTCGTAATTGCACTTTAAGCATCAGACATCAACATCATTTTGAGAATCTTAACATTCTGGGCATCTTCAAAATATGCTTATAATTATTTGGAGAGAAAGTAAAATTGTAAGCCCATGGGAATGAAATTTATTTGAGTGTAATATGGGAATAAATACTAGTTCAACAAGTTCTACATGTATAATTTTATTCTATCAATTTATGGGTTTTTGATTTAAGAATTTTACATAAATATAATTTTTTGGGGATTTTAGCATCAAGATTTTAAGATATGTATTTGGTTTTGGTATTCTAGATTGGGCCACTTTAAATAATATTTTTGTTTAGGGTCATCATATTAGTGGTATTAGAGGCTCAATATTTCTATTTTGAAGGGTATATTGTTGGTCTAGATCAATAATATTGTAAATCATGGAAAAAAAATAATCTCTAAAACAAGTCCAGATAAAAAAGATCTTCAACATTCAATACAAAAAATATAGAAGAACTAATAAAAAATACAGAAATTAATTGGAAAAGTTGAAGAATATGGTAGTAAAAGGGCTTGAGGCTTCGCTTGAGGAGGAAAACAACCAAAACTATGAGTAGTATTAGAGGAAGTTTGGTGATTTTAAAGTTGTAGTAACTTTCGACTAGTACTTGGAGCTACTTGGGAATATGCCTCAAAATATGATTCAAAACAACAACATAAGAGAGTTGAAGTAAAGAGGAAAGTATAGAACTAAGCATAAGAATTCTTACACCATCTCTCTCTTTGGGGCCTCCTTTTGAGGTGGAGGCTTCTTTATTCGGGGTTGGTTGAGGTCTTTGAGATTTTGGTGGTTGTGCATTTTTTTGGTGGTTGACTGATTTCCTTGTGGAATTGGATCTTCATTGCCAATTGTGGGTTGGTTACAGTTGCATGCTAAGGGTTGGTTACAATGTGGGCAATTAACTAGATAGGGATTTTCTTCCTTCCTACCTACTCTTGTCATGGTTTCTAACTTCTACTAGTGGATGTTATTTTCTTCTTAAATTGATACTTATTCCCCTATCTCACCTCGCCCTATTGTGTTTCATTTTCAGGTGATACCCCTAGGGTCTCCCTTTTGGAGGTTGGGAATGGGTTCTCCTTGTTTACTAGAGGTTTCCTTTTCCCCTATGGTTTCTCCTACTAGGCTTATGCTTACTAGAGATTTATCCATATTCTTATTAGAAGCTACAAAGGATCTTTTTAGTCTCTATCACCTAAAAGACAATTTTTTGAGTGATCTAACATAGGACAAATGCTCGTATGGAAGCATTAATGAGTGTTATCTTCTGAGGTTGAGATGTATTGTAGAAGAAACTTCATATCATTCTCCTTGCTTGGATTCTTGCAATCCAACAACATTATCATTAATATTTGGTTGGCAATAGTTTAAGACTAGCAGATACACTAAAAGCTGCAATTCCAAGGCCACCAAGAACATAAATTGTAAACATTGTGGATCCATATAATTATTTGTTTGCACCATTGTAATGGTGTGAATTATATGTATGAATAATTCATATAGGATTAATATACAAGTCATAAAGTATATACAAACAAGGTATTAGATCACAACAATGGTAGAGAGTAGACGTGGGAGATGGTAAGTCCCGTCATCCAGTCATTTAGTCTACTCCATATATTAGTAGAGTCTAGGTTATCTATAGGAGAGTTATCTTTTTTGGAATATTATTCACACACACACACACATATATATATATGTATAGTTTTATGGTGAAAAAAAAATGTAAAAATTTAAGTGTTTTTTAAATGAGATAAAAAGTAGGTTATTAGAAGTTTGTAAGAAGTGGACTTTGTTATTTTTCAGCTATAAAACTAGGAGAGAGGAGATCAAACAAGAAATGATCATTTTAATTGCAAAGTCACAAACTTAATTCCTCCTATTAACATAATCATTAATTTGTTGGATATGAATATGTCTTCTTGCTTGATATTCCCTCTCCTCTTTTCTGATTAAAAATAAATAAAAAAGGTGTGCGCCCTTGGTCTCCTTGTTTTGTGCAACACTATGCTTATTTTTGTGACATGCCTTAACTGCCTCTTGTGGATTCTATAAGTCTAGTTGTTGTATCAAACATTAACGAGTCAATCTTTTGGTGCAACAGAAACCATACTTGTAACATCCCCTTGATTTCACATGTGCTCCAACATTTACAATACCCTACTAGTGAGCTTATCTTGGTATTAGTAACAAGTAGATTCTACCCATATTTATTAGTTGGATCTTTTATAGATTAACCACTATTAAATTGACAATGTCCTCACATTTAAAAAAAAACCATTTGTATTTGCATGGAAGAATATTATTTTATATTATTTATATTAAGTTTTTTAAATTGTACTATTTTAATATATAAATTTCATTTAATTGTGGAGTGTGGTGAGGAATAAAACTAGAATATATGGATTCATAAGATGTTGTAAAGGAGTAGATAAAAATAATATTTTGATATAGCAGATTAGATATGTAATTTTCTGAATATATGTTCTCAACAACTTTATATTTTTCTTGTGACAAGTTAACATTTTTAATAGTATCTTCCTCCCAAAGTATGGTAATCACATTAACATTGAATTATTTTAAAATATTTTGGTGATTTTGTATCTATTGTGAAGTGTTTTTCCTTCAAGCATAAAGTGACAAATTTGCCACGCCTTAATAAAGAACGTTGACCTAGAAAGTACAAAAATACACAATAATTAAAATTAAAATAAAAACATATTCCTAATATTTTCCCTACAATTAACATTTTGACTCTTACCCATGTTTGAATCAATTGACCAATAGAGGTGAATCTAATATTTCTATATTTTGACCCAAAAATGGTTTTTACTTGTTACACATTTATCACTACCCACCACCTTATGCACTACCATTTCTATAAATCTCATCCCATTATCTTATTTATGACTATTACCCTACTCAAAATGGTCATCAATACGCTAGAGCAATTTTTTTTCTGAGTGGCTTCTTGAAAACCTAGTTATGATTATATCAACCTATTTTAATTGATACAAAAGTTTCAATTTTATAGGTGTCAAATCATTAGGTGACTCAAATAATTTTTTAAACCTTATTTTAATAAGTCATCATGTCCATAAATTTGCTAATATAATTGCTATGTAACACCATTATATTACACTTGTCTATAATTTCTTGTATCATGGGTATCAAATGAACATAAGGTCATGCATGAATAAGGTTATAACCTCACAAAATAAGAGGTTCTTACATATATGATTCATTTAAATTTTGTCCTTAACTTTGATATTTTTCACTTGATTTTGTAATTTACTTTTCACATGTCCATATGTGAGACAAAAACCTACAAGTAAGTGTTGGTGACTTAAAAAACCATGAACCATGTCTTATTTTAGGAAAATAAGCTTGTCAAATAATTTGGAATGCCTCTTTCAAGGGGATGATATATAAGCACCCAAAATAGAACAATCTATTATGAAAACTCTAGTGATTATGAAAAATGCAAGAATAAGCTAGAAAGCATGAAAATATGATAATGTGGCATCTTAAATGTATCTCCAAGTTAAGGTTTCACTTATGATCATTTATAAGTTTTTAGTTTCTTCCTTTCTTTCTGATTTTTCCTCTAATACTCATTTGTGTCTTTGTTTTGTTCAAAACTCTTTTTTCTTAGTGATGAATTCCTTATGGCAATTATATATTATTTTTGTTATATTTATGTAATGGTTACAATAAATCTATGTTCACCATGGTATTTTGTCTACCTAAAAAGTGAGACAACAAGATAAAAGTCAATGTCGGTGAGTTAAAAAAATCATGACCCGAGTCTTGTTTTAGTAAAAGGTGCTTTTCGAATGTTGTGGCATGCCTCTCTCAAGTGGATGATATGTAGTTGTGCCTAAACTAGAACAAGCTAATATGACAAGTCCAATGATGATAAAAAAACTAAAGAAGAAGATAGTAATATCATGAAAATATGAGAAATATTTGGCATCTAAAATGTGTCTCCAAGGTACAACTTCAATTATTGATTATTTAAAATCCCTTAGTTTCTTCCACTCTTCAGCATTTTTTCGTATGGTACTTTTGTGTCTATATTTTTTTTAACAAAATTTGTGCAAGAGCTACAATAAATCTATGTTCACTAGGGTATTTTTTCTACCAACCACAATATATCAATGTTTGTAATTGTATTGCTTTGATTTCCACAATATTTTATCTACTAATCATTGTATACCAATCTCTATCACATGAAGGGTTTTGGATAATTTTGCTTTGTGGTGTGGACTAGCTAAAATGTTACTAGGATTGTATAACTTTGAGTGTAGTTTTCTAAAAATTCTACTATGGGCGGTTGAGAGTCATTTCTCTTAAATCATTTCAGGTGTTGACAAAGAGATTTGTGTGGAACAGTCATCTTGGATATCATGGTCTTGTTGTGACCCTTCAATACACACCCCAACTTCTTGTTGAATTGGGGAATATTCCTTTTTTGATTCTTCTGAGTTGCATTATATTTTTTGAATCTTTCTTGACCCTATGTATCTAATCACAATGTGCTTGAATGTTTATCTTTGTTAAATGGCATTGGTCACTTGTCACATTTGTTATTTTTTTTCAAATTGTTGGTGTATCACCATTTATTATGCCCTATCATATTTGCTTCATTTTTTCCACATTGTAATTAGTATTTTAATCAAATTTGATCACAACTTCTAGCATTTTTTCTTCATCTTATTATGTGTTATTTTTTACATTTTCAATGACAATGTATTTGTAATAGGATTACAATCAAATGTGTTTCCATGGTGCCAACATGTTTAATTTTGCATTGCCACATGGATTGTAGAGACAATTCAAGTTTTGGACATTAATTTTTTTCAATTTCATCATTCTAAATTTAAAATTATGAATATTATCTATGAAGTTTGAAGTTTGAAATTGAAAGCATTTAAACTTACTATTTAAAATTTAAAATTGTTATTAATTGTTAACATTTATTTTACTATTTAATTAATTAGAAGTTTTGTCCTATCAAAATTAAAATATAAAATTTTTAATTTTAAATGTTAATATTTTAATATTTAAAATGTTAAAGAATTCTAATATTTTGATGATTTGATATTGAAAACTGTTAACTTAAATGGGTATTAAGTGGATTGGAGGTGGTTGTTACACTCATCCTAGCTAGTCCATTATTCATACAATATTTCATTGTATTGTTCAAGTTTCTAAGGGTGTCTTGGTGTGTATTTGAGGTTGATGATTCTCTCATCCTTCTTTTGTGTTGGGATGTGAGATAAAAAAAATTTGGTTACTATCCATTGATCATTTGCGTGTCATTTTCCCCACTTGGAAGTTCATTATGGTGGTTTCATCCCATGGTTGGTAAGTCTTCTATTGGTGCCACCTTTCTTTTAGAAATGGTGAAGTTGTTCATTTGTTTAGTTCCCTTATGTATTTGTGCTTCAAATGATACATGTGTTGGTGTAAATAGTGACTTTCTCAAACCAGTTATCTTCTAGCATACCTAGAGAGAGTCATATTCACATTTCTTAAGTCTCCTCTTTGGTAATTTTAGATTTTTATATCACTTCACATGGTTAACACATGATTCCTCACTTGAGAGACATCTATTGTATACACATTTTCCACTTGGTCACTGACATGTCAAGCAATCTCACAAGAGGTCCATCTTTGTGGGGGCACTCAGTTGTTGTTTCCTACCATCCTACCTCTACCACCTTGCCAATATATGAAAGGTTTCTCTATACATTACATATAATTTCATTATATATGATAGATATTACTATTTGTTCTGATTTAGATTCACTTCTAGAAGGTTGTATAATGCATTCTAATTGTGGCTAATCTAAACAAATTAAGTGTATATTTTTATGCTCAAGAAACATGTTTTTTTTTTTTTTAAAGTTCTTTGCTAGTTATTGTCCTAGAAGTGTGGATTGGGGAATTACACTTTCTATTAATTAAAGCTTCAAAATTTCTTTGTGTATTGACATTTACAACATGAATAGCATGTTTCATAAAAAATGGTGTTTGCTTGTAACATTTTCAACTAGTTCTAAGTGAGAATAGTGTGTTTTAACATATAATGAACACCTTCAAAACAATATTATAATTTAGGCCTACTGATAACCTTTATATCATGAAATATTTTTCACTATCTTTTTTAAATAATATATATCAAACATTAGAGAATATCAACTAGTCCCAAATAAATTATAGTAATACATCATTATATCTTAATATAATTAATAGTTTGTAGAATAAAGTGTGTCCAAATTCTTCCCTTGATTTTAGAATCAATATATAACTTGTAAGAGCTACAACAAATGGCAAGAATAATATTGAAAAAATATATAGCACTAAATCCCACCATTTTTGTTGAGGCTTATTACCATCATAATGGTTGTAGTCACCTCACTTAAACTAAGCAAATATAACCAAAGAACTCTCACTAAACCTTCCCCAAAAATTATTCTTACAAGCTAAGATATTTTATTTTTTATCTTACTAATAATTGTTATTATAAACATTCATTTGTCTCCATGTCATCTTTCAAACACATTGTAGATTCAAAGATCTCTTTATAATCAACACAAATTGATTTTATGATAGCTCTTTGTTTCTCATTTTCTTTTAAATTATTAATGATGTCTAATTTTTGTATTCTTCTTAAACTTTCAAAAAGGGTTTTTGTTATATGAATTTGGATCCCCCATTTTTTCTATCTTCACACACCAAAGAAATAGTGACATAATCCTACAAAACCCCATGATTGTTATCATCTTTTGTAATATTTAAGTCTCAATTTTTTTTAATCACTACATCTTTGTAATCCATCTAGACGTCATAAATTTCTTTGATGAAATGTGTATAAAAGCCTTTAGAAATGAAGTAAATATTGGAAACATCTTTGAAAACCTCATTATGCAATACATTAAGATGAAATAAATTGGTGTAACCAATATAAGTTAGATAAGCCACCTTTTAACACATTATTTTGATAACGTAACTAATTAGAAATGTAATTAAATGTGAAAGTTCATACCAATTAGATTGTGTAGGAGCCATAATTAAAAATTGAATATGAAAACTCCCAATTAGAATTTATTTTATGTTAATTTGGAGTGCAATTAGAAGAAAGTATTGAGATCATGGATCAAAAAGGATCATGGATTTTGATTTCTGCTCTATTGTGCTCATAAAGAAGTGACTTGGTTGAAGGTGATTTGTGTTAGGGAAGCTTTGTTGTCTTTGCAATGCATCTGTTATATTTGTCGAGGTCGAATCACCCTTTTTTTAGCGAAGATTTCAAAATTATGCACTGAATTTGTAAGCTATGGAGTAGCAAGAAAAACTTGTTCTAGGCATTTCTTCATTATGGCATAACTTGTGAAGTGTCTAATGTGGCATTTTGGCTGAAAACTATCACATTTTTGTTGAACTTTTAGTGGTTGGCTTAAATCTCACACATTAAGCTTTGATTTCTAGGTTTAAAAGTGTTAAACACTTAGAGTTGACTAACATTCTTAAGTCTTAGTATGTTGCTTAATTTATGTGTGGTTTAAGGCTGACCAACTTTTAGAGGAAGTTGGCTCACGTGGATTTCAGGAGGTAAAATGTGGCTTTCCATTGTCAAGTCGATAAGGAGAGAGAGATGTTGCTCTCTTCCTCTGAAAAATGCAAAGGCTAAGCATTCTTGTTGGTTGTTCTTTCTTTTTTTTGTGGGGGTGGGGGGGGGGAGAGGGGGTTGGGAGATTGCTATGATTAGGGAGGTATTTGGTGATTTTCATGTAAAAGTTACAATCAGTTTATATTTCTTGTGAAGGTAGAAATCTTTTCTCTTATTATAGGCAGAAGGTCACATTGATCCATCCACCATGGATGTAGATCTAAATTTGTAGATGCATGCATATCCCATTAGTTTTTCATGCCTTTTTCCCTTTTTACTTATTTTAGATCATTTTAAAAATTGTGAGTAATAAATCACATGATAAAGTGGCATGTAATGAGAAAAATTGGGGCATTGTAAAATCAAATTTTAATAAGGTTCCATATGGGGGGTTCTGTTTAAAGTATTAAATTTAGGTTTTTGATAAAGATTCTTTAAATAAGAAAACTAAATATTAAAGTTGCTAATTAACTGTTGAAGTTTTGTAACACTTCTAACTCTAGTCAAATGAGGTCACATCCTTCTGATTTTTTGGCATCATGCCAACTAGAGAGTATGTATGCAATTATTATATTTGAAGTGCATCGCAGTAATAATATTATTCTTGTCTTCAAACAATTAGCTTTTGTATCTAGAGACTAGGGGTATATCAATTCAATCCAATCTAGTTGATTAGAAGTGGATTCATTTGTAGTTTTCCATTGGCAACTTTACAACTTCCTCTTTCTAAGTTTGAAGAAATGATTAGGAGTTCTCTTCCCAGTGGATATTTTCTTGGGTATTTGATCAAGCCCACTTGTTAGGATCCAAATATCTCTATTCATTTAGCCACAATTAATGGGGACTCTCTCTATTTATCTATCTATAGTGAGGACATGTTAGTGTAGAATATTATGACTAGAATATTTCTCTAGATAGGTTTTCTAGATGATTAGATGTTATGATAATTCTTGGGTGTGAAAATCTCATCCATAAGACATACCACAATTTTAGATAGCAACTACTATTTTAGGTGGTAGTGTGTTAGCTATATATTTGTATCTATTCCTAAGTTAAATAAGATCATATTAATACATATTCCTAAGTTAATTAAGCATTCATAGTTTATCCTTCAATTTTTATTACTCCAATTATGCAATTTGTAGTTCGACTAGTTTCTTTGTTTTCATGTGTTCCTAGTATTTTTTTATTTATGATAAACTCCTACTATATTAGTGTTAGGAACACTATTGGTTGTTATATCAAAGTGAAAAAGGAAATTTTTTTTTTTTTTCACACCACCTATGCTCGTATATTAATGGAAATTGACCATTCAAAGCCCCTCCAAGTGAAATTTGTATTGCATATAGTGGGTCATTATCAGAGTTAATTTTTTTTTACAAAATCATTCCCTTTTATTACTGTCATTTCTTTACTAGGGAAATTTGGCATCTAGTTTTTCATGAACTAAAGTCTCAATATCCTCTTTATGGTGGAATTTTTTTGTACACACTCACCTTACTATGGATATGGTTGATGAAGGCTACAACTTAGACACTTCTATGCCTTTGGCAATTGAGGCCATGGAAGTTTCTAGTATGGAGTTGATGCTCCTACTACTCCTTATCCTTTGGATACCCACCCCTCTTTATTGGTTATGTTAATGCATATGCTCATACTTTTTTTTCAACTTTCACTTGATGATCAACCTCCCCAATCAAACACAATTCTCATAATATGTCACCCTTGGTTGTGTTTACAAATAAGGTTTCCCTTCCCTCTCTCCTATTTTTTTTAATTTGGATATTGAGCTTTCTTAGATTGCAGATTAATGAATGAAGGAAGGTGTTCTAAAATTATTGCTCTATGACATTCTTACTAGGTCAAGGGTGTGAGGATTGCTAGA
Organism: Cryptomeria japonica; assembly: GCF_030272615.1. Taxonomy (NCBI): domain Eukaryota; kingdom Viridiplantae; phylum Streptophyta; class Pinopsida; order Cupressales; family Cupressaceae; genus Cryptomeria; species Cryptomeria japonica. Next base: position 247,413,579 of record NC_081409.1, on the reverse strand, counting down.
CTAATATAATATCAATTCTTTAGTCCATTTGTTTATATTTATTTTTGTAGCTATTGTTAATCCATGTTGTTGTTCAAATTTTGTGCTTTGATAGCTCTCTTAATTTTTCCTTGTAAAATGATTGGGTCTCTTTCAAAAAAAACTTACCTAATAAAAAAATAGCTCATAATGGTTGTATTATTCAAGTTTTATAAAGGGCAGGGTGGAAAAGGGTTGATAGATACAAAGCTTGGTTTCTTTATAGAGTGTCTAATATACAAGCCTATAAATATATAGATCTTGAGGGATCCAGTATGGTTTGAGTGACTTCTTGAGCTTAATGAATTACTAGTGTATCACAAGGGATAGATGATTAATAGCTTCTTAGGGATAGGTTTCAAAGAAATATTAAGGGATTTTTAGGTGTACTTAAGGGTACATGGAAGTAGAAAACATGAATAGAGGTTGTTTCAGTGAGGGGGCTATCTATCTAACCTTCATATGAAATGATGGGAAATCCAAATTAATGTTGAATACTAACTCTTCTATGATATTTTATAACCTAATGTAGGATTTACACCCTAAATAAGATAAATAACTATTAGAGAGGTAAAAATAGACAACTCCTGAAAAAATAACTTAGTGTCATTACTTCTATAGCCACTTTCTAATCACATAAATATTTTAATTAAGAGTATGATTGCATACAATAAGTAGTTATAAATGGTGTTTGATGGAGATAAATTGTACCAAAACACAACCCTAAAAAAAGCTTTAATGTTAAATGAAGTGGTGCTACCTAGAACAAATAACTATACTCACATAGCCAAAGACTAATACTATCCAATGACTACAGTCAGATAGCTAGGTCATTTCTAATTAAATTTCTACTACCTACATAGTTGGCCACACCTACCATACTCATGATGAGCTTCAAATTAATTAATTTCTCATTGGGGTTTCATCTTTTACCTATGCCTTCCTCATCTAGTTCTACTATTGGTTCTAATCTATATTTTTTATTCTATGAATATGAGGGTATTTTGTTCAAATTGAACCAAAGTGGCATGAAATGTTAAAAAATTGAAACTGAAGTTTGGGATATATACTATAGGTAGGTAAGTTTACCCCTTATATTCCATCTATGCAAGTATTTAATCAAACCCTTTCCATGGATTTTGTTGGCTCGTATAAGAAGGGTGTGGTTTTAGTGTGTGGCATCTCTTTCTAGGTCATAATGGAGGCTATTGCTTTGGCAACAGGTATTCCCAATGATGATGTACAATTTGTAAAGAAAATTAAGGAGGTTATAAGGAGGCAATGCAGGCATTCTTCAAAGAAGGGGAAAAAGTGAATTGGCTCCAAAATGGCTACAAGCATGCAAACCTTCCTATTACTTGGCCAAGGGTTGAAAAAAATTTAATGAGGTATATTACTTTGGAAGTATAGTATAAAGGTTTTGGGCCTTTTTATTCCCTATGCTTAATCATTTTTGTTTCTAGATGAAGCTCAATTTTCCTTTCTAGATTTTTACATCTTTGCAGGAATTTGTGGTATTTAGACTAATGGCTCTAAAAACTCCCCTCTCCATCGAGGATTGATCCTTTGTGTGTTGCAGTGTAATCTGGCCCTTACCCATACATTTAACCCAAAATAGAAGGTTTTCAACCCTTCCATTTTTATTAAACATGTCACTCGTAAATAACCTATCCCTAGTACTGCTTCATCTTTGACTACTCTAACCCTTGAGTCTAATTTGAACCCTTCCTTCTAGGCTTATAAGTCCTCCCTAGCAATGCTATTTGATATTTACCATGAGTATTCGAAACATAAAAGAGCGTGTTTTTCTAAATGTCTAGGGTGCTTCTTTGAAACTCTAGAGAACTCCTTTGCACTGAATATGGAACATAAAGCTCAATCCTCAAGCTATGAGATGAACTCCACTTTGTGTTCCATTTTCCTTAACACTAATGATCTCTAGGAACTCTATCCTATTTCCCTTCTCAAAGAGGATACTATAGAGCTAGAGGAGGTGCTCATTTTTAAACCCACCAAATAGCAATGTATTTTGTGTATCAAGCTCCAACAAAAGATAGAGGAGATTTTTAAGGTCTTTAATATGCATATGGAACTCTCAAAGTGGTAGATGACCCAAATTCATTAAGCCAAGAGAAAAATCTAGACCTTAGAGAAGTTGGTTTTTAAGAAAGTCTAAGACTGGCATGAGGAAGATCTCCATTGTAAGGCATCAGAACAAACAAAGATTATGAAAAAGAACTTCAATATATAGAGGGTGATTGAAAAGGAGATCTAGAATATTAAAAAAGAGGTAAAGAACCCTTAACTGGAAATCACTCGGTTGCAAATTTAAAATAAAATTAGTAGATTCTAAGAAGGAACATGCGAGAGCCTATGAATTACTATAGGGACATTGTTAAGAATACAACCCTCATCACACAAGTTCATCAATAAGAGATGGAACACTAAAAGGAAAAGAAATAGAGGAGGCATGATGCAATGTTGAGACTCAATGTAGCCTTTTGCAACAAGTTAAAAATGACCAAAGTATCTAATTGAGTTTCCCAACTCTCCCACTTAGGTTAAAGAGGATGGTAGCAATCTAGGGTCTAAGGGTGTCTCCTTTAAAGGGCAGTCGGATATCCTACAAAAAGAATGGAAGGTTGCTAAGGGACTAAAGTATCTTAATGATAATTAGTTATCTTACTTGGTTCTTTGTTGGTCTTTTTCTTTTTTATTATTTTGTTCTAAGATCTCTCTATTTTTTTAATCAATATCACTCCTTCTAAGATTCAAGTTTGCCTTTATGGTAGTTATGTAATGGGTTCAAGCCCTTCGCATGCTAATTCGATCAAAACTATATTCACATAATATAAAAATAAATAAATTAAAATATGAAATAATATTGTAAAGTACAAAGTTATGTCACACAGTCATGCAACTTAACCATATCAATGAATTCAAATATTTCTAACTAAATGTCTGCTTTGGTCAAACATATGATCAAGCTAGATTCATTCTAGCTTAGTTAAATATATCCACAATATTTTCAAGTAAAATTAGCACTAAAGTAGCACCACTTTGAGACCAATTAGTCAAAAAAATAAAATTATTTAAAAAATAGGTGTTTCAACAACTCCTACTCATGTAAATAACTTTTCTTCATAGATCCATTTTTTAGATCAATAAGTTTTGTTTATGTTTTTTTAATAGTTTAATCATTATTTATATTTTATTTTTAATTTTACTAAAAGTAGGTTATCAGCGCCAAATTATAAAGTTGGCTATTGAGTGAAGAAAAATACTAAAATTTGAAAGAAATATAATTCACTAGATAAAATATTCTTTGTCAAGATGGCATAATTAATTTTCTATTTTAGATAAATATTAAAGGAAACTATGACATCTTATTGAAATAGTTGTGTTTTCAATGCATGCACATTTTAATACTTATTTAAAAAATATATTTATCAGTTTTGAGAAAAAAAAATCCATGCACCAAAGTTTCAACTTATTAATACACAAAAAATATATATATTTATAAAAAGGGACATCCCATGTGATATTATTAGTTTACATGATTTGAAAAATCAAACAATATATATTACTTTTTAGTGATTCTCAAAACATATATGTTACTTTTTAGTGATTCAATTTAAAAAGTTGGATCAACATTCAATGTTTCCTTTATAAAAGTGTGACACAACTTTGTAATTTTACCTTTTATTGATTTGATAGATTTATACTACAAAATATTCCACGTCTCTTTATGTGGGCAACTTCATTTGATCAATTTTCAATACAATATGATTTAGGGATGTCCGTTGTACTATCAAAAACGTTTATTTACACAAATTCTACTCAATGGAGTTAATACCTCTCAAGTATGTGGGATAAACTAACTTTAAGAAAAGAACAACTTACAAAACATATGTATTTGATGCTTTTCTTAACACCAAAATAATTACTAAAACAAATTGTTAGGTTGATAGTACATTCAAACTAAATTTGTCTATATCATATGATGTGGAAGGCATTAATGATGCACTATTTCTAACTTCCTCAACAAAAGCCTCAATATTTTTCTCTGAAGATCCACCATTCTTCATGGATTTCATAGCTAATGTCTTCCACTGCAAAGAATTTTTTCTTAGTTTAACTCCTTGTTTGGTTTCCATAACTTTCTTGATTAATTTACACACTTCTTTCCTCCCAACCAAACCATTCTCTCTCTTATTCAATCGTATACCTATCTTCCAATGTTGTTCTATGTATTTTGCATTACTTGGTTGATCACTCCATTGAGGAAATGCTAGCATTGGCACCCCTAAACTAAGGCTCTCTAGCATTGAATTCCATCCACAATGCTATAGAGGAATGAGAAAGCACCATCATTTGCAGACACCAAGGCACCACTAATCCTTTCCCACTCATTTCCTCTAAGAAACCTTTTGGCAAATTTTGTGTAGTGTCATTTTCTTCTTCACTATCACTTTGACATATTACCCATAAGAAGGAATGACCAGTAGCCTTAAGTCCAAATTCTATTTCATGGATTTGGTCTTTAGAAAGAATGGGTAAGCTCCCAAAGGAGACATATTTTATAGTTGACTCCTCTTTCGTATTGAGCCAACTCATGCAATTTGTTGTTTTCCATAGATGTGCACCAACATCTATGTCTTTAGGATTGTTTCCCTCTAGAAAAGATGATGGAACTAGAGGGCCCACTGTTCGAATTCGAATGAATGAGTCAATGGATTTTATTTCTGCCACTTCGAGTTCAGTGAAAGAGTTTTCTAATATCCATGTTGCTTGAGAAATGATATTGAATTGATCCAGTGCCAACTTCAAAATAGATGGATAGGGATTTGAAGATTGTAGAAATGATGGTAGATCTGTTGAATATAATTCTGGAAGTTCAGATATTACTTTCACATTCATATCATTCCCTGATTCATCCTCTTCATCCCTAAAAATTAAAAAAATGTAGATATTAAGTAAAAATATTTTTGAAAATAAATAAATGGAATAAACTGCACAAGCCTGGGTCCAAAAAAATGCCACAGGAATAACAAATTTCTTTGCTATTAGTGGAACCCAATCCAGAAAAGAGTCATAGACTATGCAAGAGACTCTCTGGCCTTGAGCATTGAGCCTCTCTATTAGATGTTCAAATGAAACACTTCCAAACTTTTTCAGCAGATCTATTTCCGTATCTGAACTTTTCTTCCTGTCTTGATCATCTGTAAGCCCATCTGAAATAGTTTCAATCCTGATATTCTGCAAAGCTGAGTTTGCAGAAGCAGCACCATCCCGAGCTTGTGCCATGCGCTCTTTAACTTTCTCAGTGGTGACAAAGGTCACCATGACAAAGGTGCCCAGCTGATAAGTTTACCTTCTGTGCGAGTTTAGAATTTTTTAATGTGGAATTCGGCTTGTAGTTAAGGAGTTATGATTCATATGTTGAAGATGAGATGTGGAAATATTCGCCTTACTCGTAAATTATAATTAAAAAAAAGACAAGTTCATAAATAAGTGATTGAAATTATTATGATTTTAACAACAGTTGCAAGAGGACTTGATGTAGTTCACATGCACACAGACAGCACGTCGTTTCGGTTGGAAACTTTCAATACCCCAAACAATGAGAAAGTTAAAGAGGTAAAGTAAAAAAAGTTAGACATTCATTATTTATAATTTAGGAGTAATGTATTATATAAATATATTTAGTATAAAAATGGATGGTTTATTTAGTATTCATTATATTTGTGTAATGTTCTTAAGGGTGAAATATTGGGGCATTCCTAAGAGGACATTGATAATGTATTACTTTAATCTAAACATCCATAATCATGGACTTGTCTTCAAGAATGGATAGTAGAAATGATAAAGTATATAAAATATTTTTATTTTAGGAAATTAAATATAAAGAGATTAGATATTTAGTCTGAGAAATAATGATGAACATAAAGAGTTGATGCAACATAAATATCTATTATCTTATATAGAAAAACAAGTAACCTTAGTGAATTTGTTGTCAAATTATATAGGCAATAACTTTGTTTCAGTCAATTCCACTAATGTGAAATAATTCTACTTTGCAAAAGTCAAATTCCCAACACATGGTTATGATTTGAAATAGTATGGAATTTTGTTATTCTTTGGGTTTATTGCTCTTTGTTGATTATTAAGTAATTTACAATCATGACAAATATGAGCAAGTGTACAAATGATGTGGATCATAATTCTAATGCAACATTCTTGCTCTTCAAAATGATTCTTGTAAATGTGGATGAGTTTTTAATGAATCCCTGATTAATTCACGATCAATATTCAAATGAATGTCTTTAGAAACTAAGATATAAAATCATTATAGAAATGTCTACTAAGTTAGATGTCAATGGTTATTAAGAAAAGTCAATAGTTAGCCACTTGAATTTAAAAATGATCAAATTATCTCAAATTAGATAGCACCATATGATAAACTTATAAGGCACTGACAAGGGTGGGGGAGGTTAATTAGTGCAAGAGAAAACTTAATAAATCTGATAACTACTTTCACCAACTGAAAATCAATAAGCATGCAAGAAATATAACAACATAAGAAAACGTCCAACAAAGCATGCAAACCATAACACAATGATTTTTATCATGGAAACCCAATTGGCAGAAAGCACGGTGGGAATTATTACCCACAAGGATCTTCTAACTGCAGTATAGAGATCTAACTAGTTAAGGTCATACAGCCACCCTATTAGGGGCACACCCGGTTAAGAGTTATACAATAAGGCATGTTAGGACCCAACCCTGTTAGGAGCTACCCACATTACTGGGATTTACAAACACAAGATAATATGCTACCTGGTTAGAGGATTTCACCTTTGGACCTGCTAGGATCCTACCACACCCTATTAGGAGTCACCTTGTTAGAGGATTTTCTTGTTGCAATTGTTAGGAACACAACAAGTTAAACTGATCTAAAGTTAGCACCTTTGTGCCTGATTAGATCCACTTCTACTCAGCTTCTATCACCGATTAGACATCAATACCTAACTTCTCCTTCAACCGCACTATCAAATTCTCACTTTTGATTCATAAAAACATACAAGTTACATCTCCTTATAAAGAACTTTGTTAAGTCGGTTAAGAATCTTGGAACAATTCCCTAGGTTCATTGAATCTAGTCACCTTTTACATTTTGCTGCTCATTACACTTTTCTCTTCTCGGAAAAATAATTCATAACTTAAAAACATAACAATAAGTCTACCAGTTACCAATCAAACTAACTCTGTTGTACCGATTCTCTATTCTTCCTAACTATGACTGGAAAATCCATCATAACTCGCTCAATACATCGAATCTGTTGATGCAGTTTAGAACATAGGTGCATGTTTCTATCTCAAATACTCTTATAAACCCACAACATTTAAATCTTCTCCAATTGTTTGTACCAGTCACTTGATCATCGCTCTAATCATGTTTACCGGTTGACAGCAACTTAGCAGTTTTGTTGTCTATCTAATTCCACTATCGGTTAGGCTATACTGTTTGATCTAGATAACCTAGATGACTAAACAAACATGGTTTCCATCAATGACAACAAAAGTAAAGTCATCAAACGACCTATTACAACTATATCATCATAATCAATCCAACAATCTCCCCCTTTGGTATTGATGGCAACACTTGGGAAACTTTTTGTCTAAGTGTCACATTAAAACAATCATGACTCAACTCAAATACATAATGCAAAACTCCCCCTTAGCAATTATATTCTATTACAAAATTTTGATTGACTTTTACTACTCCCCCTTTGACAACAATGACAAATGTAAGAAAATACATTTGAAACAAATGAATACAACAAACCAAAATTTGCTTTACCAAATGTATAAGAGTTCAGAAGTTTACAATTACATTTTGAGAAAAATATCAGCAAAATTAGTCTTCAAGACTTTCAAATCATTCTCCCATGTCTCCAAAAGAGTAGATATAATCTCAATGTGTGTTCGAACTTGGTATGCAAGCTCTTCCATAGCATCAAGTGTACTCATTTCAGGTGCAGTCAAAATTGTCTCTCTCTTTGTATCCTCTCTGTAAAATTTCTAATTTGGGGACTAGATGAGTCTATAACTCCTGCAATGATGTAGTCCTCTTAATCTGTTATGCCTCATATACCTTAAGCTTATGATGTATCACTATGACAAATCTACCAAAAAATGTTGCTGAATCATTTAATGGATCAAATGATTCACTCAAACTCTTTACCTCCCGTTGAGCCTCCTTTCTCTTCATATCAAGATCATCATCGAACAATGAAAAGTTACAGATTGTAGAAACAATTTTACCTCCATTCTTCAAGGACTCTTTGATTTGATCCATAATCACAGTAAGACCTTCTTTGTCTTTGTCAATTGCCTTGATCAATGTCTCAATTCTTTTCTTTTCATATTCTTTCTCTACATTATGCAGAGCAACCTCTACAATATTTTTCATTTGGTCTCCTATTGTTGTGACCAAGTGGTCCATTTTTTCAATGGGAGTTGGGAGACTATCGGTATCAGTCTCTAGTAATAGACTAAAAAATATGTCAACTGCAATCTTTATAATTTGAGCTTCTCTCCTCTGAGCTCTTATTATCTTCATCTTGTCCTTGGATTGCATTACAGATGTAATCTCCATTAGTTCTATTGGACTCAACATATCCATATTTATTGGCCCTTGGATGGCCATTGTATCATCATCCTCATCATCATCAATGATTTTCTTTGAAGTAACTAATGTGTCACTTTCTTCTCATGTGCTTCTTCTTTCTGCTACAGCCTTAAAAACTCTTTGTGCTTGTTCTTTCTTTCTTTTTGCTGTAGCTTCTGAGACTTAGGTGTTTGAGGCTTATCTTCCTTTCCTTTTGTCCTGATTTGTATCTTTGGAGGAGGAGGGGGCTTCTCCTTCTTGATATTTGCACTCCTAGTTTGTCTACCAATGGAGACACTAGAGGTTCCTACCTTCCTTGCTTTAAATCTAGTTCTTGCTTCATCAATCATCTCCTTTGTGAAGCCTTTTGAAATAGAAAATTCCTCAACCTCTTTCCTGATCCTTTTGGCCACTACAAGTTTGGCTAATTCAACATGTATCTTTATTTATTTCTCTTTGAATGTGTCAAACCTAGGTACACTTGGATCTACCAGTTTAAATAGGAGGTTTCCAGCATGAATAATCAAGATATCTTCTTCTACCTCATACCCCATAGGCATGACCCATGAAGTCCTCGGATCTGCAGCCTCCATCTAACAAGTATCGGTATCAACCGTAAAACAAATGGAGTCGTCATACCTTTTCACCACATGCTCGGGTATCCTCTCTGGTATGCATTTTCTTCTAGAATTCCTTGAAGTGTCTCCACATAGTCTTAGTGAACTCATTGCCAAGCATCTTAGTGTTGTTCTTGATTTGCAAGGTTGTTGGTGTATCCACAGACCATTGGATATCACCTATACCAGGAAAGTAATTTTGTAAATAGAAAAACAATTCAATTGTTAAGTTTCCAAACTTGAACTTTTATCGCTTGTCCTTCTTGATTGATTCCGGATTTAATAACACTTGGACTCTCAAGGCCTCTGCTAGGTCATAATCAACATTATCTTTTAACATCTGATATCTTGTGTGCATAGCAGCTCTAGGAATGCTATTCATTCAGATTGAATGGCATACTCTGTAGCCGATGACCATGGATGCAAACTTTACTTCTGGATCCTCTATATCATTCACGGTCATGGCATGACCATCCCACTTTGACTTTGTCAATCGGATAACCTCATCCTTCGGGATTGTTTTGAAAAGAGGAACTTCATTGGTGGCCCATAATCCGATGACAGCATGGATGGCCTCTTTTGTGATCTTGTGCGATCTATCCAACCACATAAAATGATCGTAGATCTTGCTTAGAACATATCTCATGCGATCTTCTTAAAACTCATCTAGAAAGTTTACAACATGGTGAAAACCCTTATCAAATATCCTTTTAAATTAATCCTTCATCAATCCTTGTTCATCACATAGTGTTAAGTATTGATCAAAGATGGAAAATGTGCTCAAATCCTCCAGTTTGCAATGGATGTATGATCAAGTTTTCTCAATATGCAGAACCATGCAGGGCATGCTAGATAGGGCTCTAGCTGGATTTGTCTCCGTGTACTTATGAGGATGTATCTTAAAGTCTGGTCTAGGTCTTTCAATAATATCAACAATATGTGGTGTAGCCATTGTAAAAATTGAAACACAGATTTAGATTCACAAAGAAATACCTTTAGACTTCTTCGCAACTAGCATTTTTGGTCTGAATGCTCTTCCACCGATTCACTTTTCCACAAATATTGATAATCTGCTATCAACTTCACCAAAGTAGAAATCAAATGCTCTTTTATGTTTTTGTCACTCTCCAAATATTCTCTCAAAAATGCTAAGTGAAAAATGAGACTATAAAACACATTTTTATTTGCCTTTTACCAACTACATTTAATGATAAACCGATTGAACATACCCTAATTGTCGTTCAACCCTAAAACTTGCTACCGGTTCGCATATCACATCCAATTTATTGGTTACATCTCAAAATAACTTCATAACATCATATTGCATCAAAACATCCAAATTTGACTTACCGCACACTATTTAGGGGGTTTGTAAAATGGATCTGACAATATGCTCCCCCTAAGCTTCATACATAGCTTAGTTTTTTGGTGAGGGATTCTCCACACCAAGTGAAGAATTGGAGTCCTTCGATGGTTTCTCCTCACTTTTCTTCCTTCATATCTTATTCATCTCACTTTTGTTTTCTTCCACATCTACCTTATTCTCTTCTTTCTATTCAACAAACTGATTAGTCGGTTGGTTCACTATAGCTCTAAAAAACCTTGCAATGTGTTCTGGTTTGTGATAGTGGAAACATGCCATTCCAGATGATCTCCAGGGTCTAGCATTGCCTCTATCAATTCTTCTCCACAAATTCATAGCCACATGACCATAGTTGTGACAAATTGAACATTTCACATTCCATCTATTCTCCATTTCATATGGACTAGACCGGTTCACATATGGTCTCTACCAAGTAGGGTTCCTCCAGTTATTGTAAGATCTTTGCCATTCACCATTAGACCTCTAGTCCATGTAATATCTATGATTGTTCACTCTTGACTTGCACTCAACAACTCTATGCCCATACTTGTTGCAATTGAAGAAATATCCATCAAAAGTACTAGGCATATATTGTTCATATGCATTAGGTCTATATCCATCAAAAGTAATGGATCTACTTCTACAAACATTTGTAGTATGACCTATCTTATGATAGTTAAAATATACTAGTTTTGTAGGTTCTCTTATCGGTGTTCTTCTTGGTCTTTGGTATAGATTTGGCTCCATGCATGGTGTCCTTGGTAACATATGGCTTTCCTTGTTCAAAGGTTGTATATCCCAGGCCATGTGTATCTCCTTTCTGTCTTTTTGTCTGAATCTGCTCATCAAGAATAGCAGTGCTTTTGTTGAATTTAGCTAGTAACTCATTTGCATCAACCAACTCCTTGGTAAGCTCCTCATTCTTCTTTGTGAGACTTTCTCTAAGAGACATAGCCATGTCTAGATCAGCTTGTATTTCCTCTTTTTCTTCTTTTGTCTCATGAAGATGTGCATGCAGATTACCAATCTCCAAGTTCAACTTAAAGATCTCATGCTCCTTATCTCTTATTTTGTCCTCAACTGCCCTCCTGACTTTCAACTCTTGGCTCATCCAGATGGTAAGGGATTACAATGAGATCTACTCATTTTTGTCTTTTCATCATTCACCTTTTCCACCTCATTAGACAAGGCATCAATGGTTTCTTCCTCAGATGAATTTCTTTCACTGAGTTCCAACAACTGCTCAGCCAACTCTCTTCTCTTAGCCAATGAATCTTTGTACTTGACCTTTAGTCCATCAAGGGCTTCTTTAGATTCTGTAAGCCTATTTGAAATCTCTCTATAAATCATTGAACCTTCCCCCATGTTATCCTTAGAGATCCTTCCCAAGCAGGTAAGCCTTAAGGGAATTAGGCTTTGATACCAATTGATAAACTTATAAGGCACTAAGAGAGGGGAGTGAATCAGTGCAAGGAAAAACTTAATAAATCTGATAACTACTTTCACCAACTTGAAAATCAATAAGCATGCAAGAAATATAACCACATAAGAAAACATCCAACAAAGCATGCAAACCATAACATAATGATTTTTATCATGAAAACCCAACTGGGAAGGGAATTAGTACCACAAGGATCTTCTAACTGCATTATAGAGATCTGACTGATTAAGGTCATATAGCCACCCTGTTAGGGGAACACCCGGTTAAGAGTGTTTTAGCCTTGTTAAGAGATATACAATAAGGCCTATTAGGACCCAACCTTGTTAGGAGCTACCCACATTATTAGGATTTACAAACATAAGCTAATGTGTCACCTGGTTAGAGGATTTTCTTGTTGCAACTGTTAGGAAGACAACAAGTTCAACTGATATGAAGTTAGCACCTTTGTGCCTAATTAGATCTGCTTATGCTCAACTTCTATCACCGACTAGACATCAATACATAACTTCTCTTTCAACCACACGATCAAATTCTCACTTTTGATTCATGAAATCATACAACTTACATCTACTTATAAAGAACTATATTAAGTTGGTTAAGAATCTTGGAATAATTCCCTAGGTTCATTGAATCTAGTCATCTTTTACATTTTCCTTCTCATTACACTTTTCTCTTGTCGGCAAAATAATTCATAAATTAAAAACATAACAATAATTCTACCGATTACTGATTAAACTAACTTTTCTATACTGGTTCTCTATTCTTCCTGATTATGACTGGAAAATCCTTCATAACTCGCTCAATACACCAAATCTACTGATGTGGTTTGGAACATAGGTGCATGTTCATATCTCCAATACTCCTGTAAAACCACAATGTCTAACTCTTCTCCAATTGTTTGTACTAGTCACTTGATCATCTCTCTATTCTTGTTTATCGGTTGACACCAACTTAGTAGTTTTGTTGTCTAACTGATTCCACTACTGGTGAGGCTATACCGATTGGTCTAGATGACCTAGATGACTAAACAAACATGGTTGACATCAATGAAAATACAAATAAAGTCATCAAACAACCTATTACAACTATATCATCATCATCAAGCCAACACCATAAGGGATCAATCCAATATGTAGTAGAAATGAATCAAAATAAGGAAAGACAAGTATCAAAATCAAGAATGTCTAAGTGCATATTGAGGCTAATAAATCATGAAATTTTTTGGGAGAAAATTAAATTATAGTAGAGATGATTTCATGTGTATCAAAATGTATGTAGGTGAGAATAAATGATGGTGGATGAAGATCAAAGAAGGAACCAAACATATATAAAAAAGAAAAGAAAAAAGAACATGACATATAATCATACAATTTTATGAATATATCCTCTCAAAATTGGCCCAAAACTGAATGGTAATTGACCTAAACAAACATGTATCTCACAATAAATGAGAGAGCAAAAGCTTGAATAAAAAGTAAATAATTAGACATGATAGAGGTATCAAGGTCTATTTGAAGTTGTGGATCCAACTATTTATGTGTGTGTTCTTATATCCTTCAACATGTGTGCTCCATGAGAATCTACAAAACAAAGAAAAAAATGTACAAATGGTAGCTTTTTTTTCACAAGTGGAATAACAACCATTCTCAAACTTGATTTTAGTAAAAAAGTGAAAAATGAACAAGTGGGAGTATGCTTAGAATTTTCCACCAATACAAAAAATGATTTACATTTTAAATATTTCCATATCATGTGATAGGATATGACATATTAGGCACTACTATTCCATACAATCATGATCCATAAAATCTATATTGGTGCATAAAACTATTTGCAAGACTAATAAAAGAGTATATTTCATAGGATATGCCAATTCAATTGATTGCATCCATTTGATCTAAAAAATTAGAAGATAGAGGAAAAGCACACAAAATAAGAAACTAGAATATAAATTATGTAAAGAATGAGCTTTATGAGACATCCTATAACAAGAAAGTAAGACACATTGTAGGATAGACATGAAAGTTTATAGAGTATAGTTACATATCAAGATATAATGTTGCTCGTGGTATGGTTAAATGTTGAGGTGAAAATGACCAACATGTGAAATTAAGTGATGTGGGAAGACAATTTTTTCATAAAGTGTAGCTAATTACATGATAAGCCATGAAAGAATCCATAATAAGATAGGAGAAGGAATGATGCCTCTCAATGTGCTCAAGGTAGCTCTAAGAACATAATTAGGCATTTAGATACAACATAATATGAGGCATTATTGCGACTGGTGATGAACCAATTTAGTACCATTTCCTAGGCCATGTGGATACTGGGAATCTCATTCAATGAACTTGAAATGGTAGAGATACAATCCATGTATTCACTCATTCAAATAAGAGCATTAGGCCCTCTTCATCCCTTGGCTTTTCTAGATGGAAACAATCGTCATGACCAAGACGTTGACATACATATTTGGAAAGCAGAAAACTATATAGACTAGCTCAATACAAAGTAAGCCTCAACTGTTGTATATGTTTCCTTTGGTAGTTTAGTTTTTCTTTCAAAAGAGCAGATCATAGAAATAGCCCTTGGGTTTAAGGCGAATCAACATTCCTTTTTGTGGGTGATGTTGGCAATATTGCATTATAACAGACAATGAAAGATTCTTGGCATTTCATAAGGATATTGAGAAGGTTGTTGATGATTATGGATATAACTGATTAAGGATGTTTTACTATCTTGATATTATTATTTTGTCATTGATGTCAAGAAATTGATTTTCTAATTTAGTATGATGTTGCAATATCTTGAGAAGTATGATTTGAAGATTATAAAGATGTCGGTAAAAGACACAGGAAAGAATATGATGAATAAGGGGATGAATAAGGTATTCAATGGGCAACTAGTACCGAGTCAGACAATGATGAGATCATGATGTTTTAGATTGTTTTAACACCATAAATATGTTGTAAAATGTAAAGGTTAATACTATACTATGTTATCAAGCAAAGAACCTAGTCAGTCAACCCTAAGGAACCTAGTCGGTAAACCCTAAGGTTATCGCTATCGGTTAATGAAGGCGGAATGTCTACCGAGTGAAGTTTAGTATTAACCGAGTTGTTACCGAGTTGTAACCGAGCTATAACAGAATGTATTAAATGTTTACATGCGTTATTTAATGAAGGAAGCTGATGAGCTGGAACTGATCAATGATTGGTGAGCCATGGATGAGGTTTGTTAACGAATCTAAGGCAATGGAAAGTTGGCATAAAGATCTACAGCTCAAATTGAACTGCAATACCCTGGCACAAGTTCCAAGACCATTATGCAAGTTCCAAGGTGGGGTAAAATATTTTCAGATCAAAAGATACATTGAACCTGGACAAGATCGAAGATCTGATGGCTATGATTGATCATGGGAAGTGTGATCAAGGAGATTAAGCAGTTACCTAAATTGTTTATAAATAGGAAACTGTTGATAAACAATGTATGTGGGCAAGTGTATGCACAGGGATGCTACATAGTAATTACCGAGCACAGAAGCTTGAAGACCTATTAAAATAATAGAGTATAGAAGCCCAACAAATAGACAAGATTAGTTCTATGTCTAGATTGTATTGAACAAATAGGAATATGCTTTAGCAATTTAGATGTGAAGTTGCAGATAGATTTTATTACTATTATTTTGTGAAAGTGACAGAAAATCTCTTAACTGAGTGGACTTAACAGTCTTATTTGTAAAACCCTCTAGCAAGGTGACATTCTAATTGAGTTTTTGAAATCCTTTAACAAGGTCACTTCTAAAAAAGTGAAGATCCTAACAGATCTGAGGGAAATCCCTTAACCGAGTCACATCTAGCAATGTGTTTGTAATCTTTAACAAGATTTTCTTTTAATCGAGCATACTCTAGAAGAGTATATTTCTTAGTGGGTCCGAAATCCCATAGTGGTTTTTCCCTATTTGGGTTTCCACGTTAAATCTAGTGTTATGAGGTCTATGATGTTTATATGCTTTTGAGTTTGCATGTTTAATAGTTTTGGTTATATTACTGATATATATGTTACCAAGGTTGAATCTGATGTTTTTATGGATGATTAAGTTTGTATGATTCACCCCCCCCCCCTCTTATCTTGTTGGCTATTGGATTTGTACTTATATTAAGTATCAGAACTATCAAGTGATTCATCCTAATCATAACAAATAAGAAAATGATAATCTAGATTATTTTCTCGAAGATTTCCTTGAGAAAACTATAGATCAAGAGCTAGTTGTGTCATCATATCCATAGATGGTAGTTATTAATCTTCCTTCTGTGGGTACATTTTGTAATACCCTAAAATGGTCATTTAAAACCATGGGCCTCTAATCTTGACTAATGTGCTTAAATTCAATAAAATTCATCAAGGTCCTCAATCAAATAATCAATTTAAATCAATCATGAGAGCCTGATTAATTAATTCCTAAGGTATAAAAATGCAACATGACAATTACAATTAATTAAATTCTCATTTAATTAATTGATCAAATTCAAAATTCAAAATAGAAAATCTTTTTAAAATCAAATATCTTATTTATTTATTTAAATATCTTTTGCATATTTAATAAATAAATAAAAATTGTCATTAATCTTCAAAAAATGGAAAAAAATCAAGAAAGAGGAATTAATTTGAAAAATAAATTGGAAATTATGAGCACAAAAATTCAAAAAAGGAAACAAATCGACTGAACTCAAGAAAAATGGAAAGAATCTGAGTTGCTAATTTGAACTCAATCTTATCTCTTCAAAATGAAATTAAATTGTCCAATCAAATCATTTCACCTAGATTGTGCTTCCTTTGAATCGATCTCGACCATTCATTTAAGATCAATCATGACCTTTGGTCTCCCTCTTGATTTTCCTATAAATTTAGGCTCTCATTCTTCAATCAGCATCTAAGAATTTTACATCGTTATTATGCTAATATTGTGTTGCAGTTTATCGTGGAAATTTGAAGAAGATTTGCATATTTAATTCATCAATCAAGTTAGTTTTCATTTAGCTTTCATTTAATCTTAGAATCATTTAGACTTCTAGTTCATTATCTTAGATTCATTTCTCTCATCTAGATTCAATTTCTTGCATATAATCTAGCTTAGCTTCATTTAGAGTTTTGATAATTTATCTTGATAATCTCATTTCTCTTAATCAATTAATCTTGCATTTAATTATTAATCTTGCATTCACCTAGTTGCATGCATTTAAAAATCCTTTTTTTGAGGGTAGTCTAGTCACTGTATAGCTTAGCAATCTGAGAGAAATCCATACTCGCACTTTCTAGGAGGCAATAAGCCAACTTGCAATGGATTTTATTTTGTTGTTTTTGATTAAATAACCCATGCAAATAATGGTTTACTGAAGTGTTTGTGCCCTTGCAGGTTCCCCAAATTTCACACACACGCATTTGTCACACACTGTGGATGGATATTTACATTAGAGAGCCTCATCTCAGGGTTACTAGTCCTAACTATTTCTGAGCAGTGGAGTGATCAAACAACTAATTCTAAGTATGTTGAAGTGGGGTGGAAGACTGGAATACAAATTTTGAATAAAATAGGCGATGGGCTAGTTGGGAGGGATGAGGTTGAAAAATCTATTAATAAATTTATGAAAAGTGATGAAGAGTTGGAGTTGAAGAAGAATGTTTTGCAATGGAAGACATTAGCAAAGAAAACAATGATGAAAGGTGGATCTTCTGATAAGAGTATTGATGGTTTTATTCAAGAACTCATTGCTAGAACAATTCTCTTGATAGTTAATTATTGATTAGAACTAAAATTTCCCATAGCATAGATTTCCAAACTATGGCATCTATAATGGGGTTGTGATTGTTGTATTCTATACATTCAATTGCAACTAACTATAGCACTTGGTACATAAAAAAATATAAGTAGCAGGCATCTACAATGAATGAGATAATGTGGTATTTTATATCCAATTGTTACATAAAGCATGGTCATGTATCATTATTTTTCTTTCATGAAGACTTCTAGATGGTGAGAACAATCTCTACACATGTTTTGAGAAAACTCATTTTAAATTTTGAAAAATAACCCAGCCTTGAGTTGAAGAAGGATTTCTGTAAATCCAATGTAAATAGTGAAATTCATATTTGAGGTGAGAACTAGAAAACATGACACAGATGGATTAGCTATCCAAATTAAATTAAAAAAATATGAAAACAATTCCAAATCATGCCCAAACCTATCTTTTTTTTCAAGAATGATAAGACATGAAATAAAAATACAAGAACTACAAAAAAGATCCCAAAACCAAAGCCAAAGTAAGAAGTATACGTTTGAGGAGTTATGTCCCAACCCTTTTGATTAGTCTATATGACAAACCCGTTTTCATCTCCACTTTGAAATCCTAAAATTTGACAAGTATAAAATGAAGATAGGTTCTAGAGAACATACTAAAGAATTATTTATAACATGTTAGGAAGTTTCTTTTGATGATAAATACCTACTTAGGATATTGCCATGAAGCTTACGAGGACAAGGATCGGAGTGGTTCAAAACTTCTCTTTGTTCCTAAGAAACAATTAGTTAATATCTTTTTCACTAATTTAAACAAATTTATGGCCCTTCACTTGCAAGTGCAATGTGTAACTTCATTTGATAAAATTATCAAAAAATGAGTTTAAATCAAGAAACCTCTTCTTGATATAAAAGTTATAAAAATCTATTTTAATCATAATCAGTCTAATAAGCCTAAATTATATACCATGAATAAGAATGTGATTGGTAGTGGGTTAACGAATCTAAACATATTTAGATAGTTCAACATTTTACCACCATTTCAATTTCCATAAGAAAGACACAAAAACAAAACAAATATTGATATTTCACCTCCATAGGGAACTCTTAGTTGTTTTTCATAAACTGGTGAAAATAAAAATGACAATATTTTGAAAGAATAAGTCTATTATGAGAGTAAATGTAAAATGATTTCATATAGAGAACACTTAATATTGTAAATACCACTAGCATATATGTCTTAAATTTTAATTTAATCTATATAACATACGCCGAGAGATATCCTTCTCGAGGTGCCTATTTTTAATCAATTTTGAACCCTAAATTGAAATAGGTGCCTTGAGAAGGATATCTCTCAGCGTATGTTATATAGATTAAATTAAAATTTAAGACATATATGCTAGTGGCAGTTGCGCGGCGCAACATGGAAAACATAAAATAAATTAATATATAATTATATAGTATCTTTTTATTAAAACAAATTATATTATAGTATTATTATATTATTATATTATTTTATCATTACAATTTTATATATCTATTTAGACTATTTTTATTAATATATATGTGTGTTGCAAGATCAAACCAAATACTAAAATCTAAGATATATTAAACTTTGTTTAATGGCATGTATTATGGTTATGGTAGCGTTAGGGTTAAAGTTAGTGTTATGGTCGAGGATAAGGTTTACATCATGGTTTGGATTGGGGTTATGATAATGGTTAGGGTTTATATCATGGTTAGGGTTAGCATGGTTAGGTTTAGGGCTAGCATAGTTTAGGGTTTTTATCATGGTTAGGTTTAGGGCTAAGGATTATTGTTAGGGTTGGGGTTTATGGTTATGGTTAGGTTAGGGTTAAGGTCTAGAGTTATGGTTAGGGTTATGGTTTACATCATGGTTGGTGTTGAAGTTAGGGTTATAGTTATGGTTAGGATTATGGCTAGGGTTAGGGTTTACATCATGGTTAGGGTTAGGATTAAGGGTTAGTGTTAAGATTAATATTAGTGGCTATATCATGGTTATGGCTAGGGTTAAGATTTGCATCATGGTTAGCATTAGGGTTATTGCTTGGGTTAGGGTTTACGGTTTGGGTTATAGTTAGGTTTAGGATTATAATTATGGTTAGGGTTAGGGTTAGGGTTAGGATTTAAATCATGGTTAGGATTAGGGTTTACATCATGGTTGGAATTATTGATAGGGTTAGGGTGTAGACCATGGTTAGGGTTAGGTTTAAAGTTATTTTTAGGCAAACAACTATCCAGCTCCCTTTGGATGCAACAAGATATTAATACCCTTCATATATTATTATATTATAATAGATGATTGGTGCATCCTAAGGGTTGTAGAGCCATTCCCCATTTTTAGGGTTAGGGTTTAGGGTTATGATTAGGTTAGGTTAGGGTTAGGGTTATGATAAGGGTAATGGTTTAGAGTTGTGGTTAGGACTATGGTAAAGGTTATGTTTTACATCATGGCTCAATTACATTAAAGTTAGGGTTAAATTACTATTAAAGTTCAATTAGGATTAGGGTTTGGGCTAGATTAAGGTTAGGAATATATTAGGATTAAGGTTCAGTTTGGGTTAGGGTTAAGTTTAGGGTAAGATTATTGTTAAGGTTAGGGTTTAGGATTATGGTTAAGTTAGCACAATGATTAGGGTTAGGATAAGGATTATGATTAAGGTTATGGTTTGGGGTTCTAGTAAGTTTATTGTTTAGATAATGGTTGGGGTTAGGGTCATAGTTAGGATTATGGCTAGGGTGAGGGTTTACATCATAGTTAGGGTTAGGCTTAGGTTTGGGGTCATGATCAACATCTTTGTTTAAGGTTAGGATTTACATCATCATTAGGGTTAGGGTGATGATTATGGTTGGGGTTAGGGTTGAAGATTAAGGTTAGGGTTGAAGATTAAGGTTAGGGTTAGGGTTTAAGGCTAGGGATAGGATTTACTCTTAGGATTAGGGATAGGTTTCGAGTTATGGTTATGGTTAGGATTAGGTTTAGGGTCAGGGCTAATGATTATTAGGGTGAAGGTTTATGATAATGGTTAGGTTAGGGTTAAGGTTTAGAGTTATGGTAATAATTATGGTTAGGGTTATGGTTTGCATCATGGTTGGGGTTGGAGTTAAGATTAGGCTTATGGTTAGCCTTAGGGTTACATTTATGGTTAGGATTATGGCTAGGGTTAAGGTTTACATCATGGTTAGGGTAAAGGTTAAGGGTTAGTGTTAGGATTAATGTTAGTGTTTATATAATGGTTATTGTTAGGGTTAGGATTTACATCATGGTTAGGGTTAGGTTTATTGTTTGGGTTAGGGTTTAGGGTCTGGGTGATAGTTAGCTTAATTAGTTAGCCTAGGGTTTATATCATGGTTAAGGTTAGGGTAACGATTATGGTCTAATATTAGAGTTAAATTTATGGTCATGGTTAGGGTTTAGTGTCATGGTTACAATTATGTTTAAGATTTACATCAAAGGTAGGGTTAGGGTAAGCACAATCATAGTTACAGTTAGTATTAGAATTATAATTGGGGATATGGTTAGGATTAGGATTTGGTTTATGGTTGTGTTTTAGATTAAATTTAAGGTTAGCATTATGGTCAAGGTTAAGGTTTACATCATGGTTAGGGTTAGGGTTTAAGGTTAGGCTTATGATAATGGTTAGGGTTACCATCAAGGTTAGGGTTTGTCTTTGGTTTAGGATTATGGTTAGGGTTAGGGTTTAGTTGTAAGGTTAATTTTATGGCTAGGGTATAATGTCAGGGTTACAATTGTGTTTAGGGTTACATCAAAGTTAGGGTTAGAATTAGGGTTATGGTTTAATTACATTAAAGTTAGGGTTAAATTAGTATTAAAGTTCAATTATGATTAGGGTTTGGGCTAGATTAAGGTTAGGAATAATTTAGGATTAAGGTTCAATTCAGGTTAGGGTTAAGTTTAGGGTAGGATTATTGTTAGGTTTAGGGTTTAGGATTATTTTTAGGTTAGTGTTATGATTAGGGGTAGGGTAAGGATTATGATTAGGGTGATGGTTTGTGTTATGGTTAGGTTTATTGTTTATATCATGGTTGGGGTTAGGGTCATAGTTAGGATGATGGCTAGGGTTAGGGTTAGGGTTAGGGTTAGGGTTATGGTTAGGATTAGGTTTAGAGTTGGGGATAAGGATTATTATTAGGGTTAGGGTTTATTTTTATAGTTAGATTAGGGTTAATATTTAGAGTTATGGTAAGGATTATGGCTAGGGTTATGGTTTACATCATGGTTGGGGTTGCAGTTAGGGTTAGGTTTATGGTTAGGCTTGGGGTTACATTTATGGTTAGGATTATAGTTGGGGTTAAGGTTTACTTCATGGTTAGGTTTAGGGTTAAGGGTCATTGTTAGGATTAGTGTTTTTGTTTATATCATGGTTATTGTTAGGTTTAGGATTTACATCATGGTTAGCGTTAGGTTTATTGCTTGGGTTAGGGTTTAGGGTTTGGGTTATTGTTAGGTTTAGGGTTATAATTATTGTTGTGGTTATGATGAGGATTTACATCATGGTTAGGATTAGGGTTTATATCTTGTTTAGAATTATGGATAGGCTTAGGGTGTACATCATGGTTAGGTTTAGGGTTACTTTTAGGGAAATAACTATCCAACCCTTAGGATGCATCAAGATATCAATACCCTTTATATATTATTAATACATTATAATATATGATTGGTGCATCTTAAGGGCAGTAGAGCCATTCCCTATTTTTAGAGTTAGGGTTTAGGGTTATGATTAGTTTAGGTTAGGGTTAGTGTTAGGGTAAGGGTTAGGGTTAAGGTTATGATTAAGGTAATGGTTTAGAGTTGTGCTTAGGACTATGGTAAAGGTTATGGTTTACATCATTGCTTGGGTTAGGGTTAGGGTTAACATTAGTATTATAGCTCTAGGGTTATGTTTTACATCATGGTTGGGGTTAAGTGTTAGTGTTAGGATTAATGGTAATGTTTACATCATGGTTAGGGTTAGGATTAGGGTTAGTGGACACTATTATTAGTGTTATTGTTGGGATTATGAATAGAGTTAGGACCTAGGACTATGGTTAGGGTTAGGGTGATGGTTTAGGATAGGGTTTAAGATTAGGATCAGGATAATAGTTAGGGTTTACATCATTATTAGGATTACCTAGGTTAGTTTAAGGTTAGGTTATGGTCAGGGAATTGAGTCTAGATTAAGAATATTGGCAAGGTCAGGGTTTGATTATGATAAGTGGTTGATCATAGTTATGATTAGTATTAAATTTCAATTAGGGTTACAATTATGATTATGATTCAATTACTTTAGGCTTATGGTTAAATTAGGATAAGATTAAGTTTAGGGTTAAGATTATGCTACAATTAGGGTTAATTTTTTAGGATTATGCATTCATAAAACTTATTATCTATTTTTTATGAAATATTAATAAAATCTTTATTATTATGTACATTTATTCAATAATTCTATAAAATGAATAACTTTAAACTTTGTTCTAATAAAATTAAGACATTTTTAAATAGCTTAAAGCTTTTTTTTTAATTAAAACTATTTTCTTTTAACCTTTTAAATTTTTGATAAATTACTTTTGAGATTTCTAAATCAATCATCAAATGTTATTTTTGAAATATTTTTAACTCAACTAAAATAGTAAAATCACATCTCTATGATAAATAAGAAACTTTTAATAATAAATATTTTTATATCTTAAATATTATATAGTATTTTTAAAATATTTGTGCATGCACATAACTTTGATTTTTTGAATATAGAAAAATTATATTTTTATGATTGAAATTTAGAAACATGTGAATTCTTTTTTATCTTTCCAAATTGAAAATTAAGATTTTTCTTCTTTTTTTTTCATAAAAATATTGCTTCTATTCAGTATTCCAAGCCTTTTTAACCACCTTATTTTTTGGTTGAAATGATGGATCAATAGCCATTGTATTTCACTTCTATTTATTTGTTCGTGAGTTATATCAAACATTTGTATTCTCAAAGAATATAGAGAATGCATAAAATATTCTTCTCACGTGAATAACATAACCTTATGAATCATAACTAACTTGAATAAAAAAAACTTATACAAATTATCAAACTTCAAAAGAAGCACAACTAATTTTTATCTCCTCGAACATAACCCTGATTCTTGAGAAAATTGTGAAAATTTGAGCTTAAAGCTTTTTAGCCACGATTAATTTATATTTGCTTGATATTTTGGAAAATGGAACTTGGATCATACTAATATAAATATTTAATCACTCATTGAAATTGTGAAGACATTAGCATGGAAATGCAATATTTTCAAAATGACTGAGGACATATAATGGAGGAAGAGGCTTCGAAACAACAAGAAGATGACGAACATAAACTCATAAACTCATCAGAGATTAGGCATAAACTCATTTATCTCCAAAAAGTTCATAGTATAACAAAGAAGTCTTTCGCTTTCCCTAAATCGATAAATAGGTTGTAGAAATAAAACTTCAAAACATCTAATTCAACAATTTACTCTCTCAATTTCTCCAATCTGCAAGCAATCATGGAATTTGTAAAGAAAACATAGTAGAAAAACACATACATAGCTATCACATATATGAAATGACTGACCTTTCAAATTCCATACTCATAAAAAATTAATACGTCAATGCGATTGTAACTGCTAAACATTTTTTTTCTTTTATCAATGCACTGAGACTGTATAGGAATGCCTCCCATCATAATCATTAATCGCAAAAGCGAATACTCCATGTTTCCAACCCTATATGCTATCAAAATAAAGGATGAAGATTTAATGTTTTCATATTCCAACAAATATACAAGAATAAAGTTCATATGAAGTGAATCAAATCAAAACACAAGCATGATTTTTATCTCCATAAAATCTGAAAAAGTCGCTGAAGGATTGTAAAAACTGCTACAAAATACCATTTCTCCAAAATTCTATATGAATTTGTTTATTACAAATTCAAGCTGGAATTTTTGAAGGGAGTTCTTCCATCAGATTTAAATCCACATGCTATGTCTTAATAAATAATCTTATCTGATTATGAAAATAAAAAGCCCTTTAAAAAGTCATATTACAATCTGCCGTTATAAAAAAACAACAAAAAAAAGTATCCATTCACAACTAAAATAAATTCTATATTCTGCTTAGGCTGTCAATTTCTTTGAGTCTACACGTTCAAGAGGAACGAGGAAATCCAAATACCCATGAACTTTTAAATCAGAACATGTTCTCAAATTTAAAGCAAATCATTTGATAATTGATATATTTGCACTCATTTCCTGACAACCAGTAAAAAGAAAAATTAATACGATGTTCTGAATATTATTCTAAACTGAATTCATTTGCTACATCTCACCTAAAAGAGGAGGGTTGGTCAGAACAAATGATCTCTTTGAATGATAAAGGGGAACCCCTGCAACCAAAAACAATGACATTCAAGAAGCTAAGAAAGAATAACGCCAAATTAATACCCAATAAAAGCATCTTAGTTAGCTTAACAATGAAAGAAAATTAATGACAAAACCAAGCATCCTAGAACCCACGACATAGTTTTTGCTTTCACCAACTTTCATGAGAAATACTATATAAATAAATTCCAGACCAAATATGCAAGTGTCTGTCTATGCACTAATATTAACTACACTCCAAATGAAACCATAGCAACTTGGGGTCAGTCAAAATCTCTGTTTGGGGACAGATCGTTGACTGACAATAAAGACGATGACAGATCTACATTTATTACACCTATAAACCCTACAGTAGCCTCTCCTATGACCACCAGCTCACCAAAATAGACAAAGATGAGTGCAACGCTAGTCTCAAGGGCACTTCGAACCGCCCTTAGAGTATTTTTTGTCTCTGTAACAGGGGCACTCATTGTTGTTTCCATATTGTCCGCTTGGAACACATTTGCATAACATACAACAATCGTTGCAGTAATTCAAACACCGATCCTGGTGAGCTTGAACTTTCTGGCACCTCACCTTGCATGTATTGCCACACTATGCAAAAGAAACAACGCCATTATTATTATCTATGTTCGATCCATCAAACCCTAAAATAAAGTCATATGGAAAAGGAAACTGACAGCCAAGCCTACCTTTTTTTGTCATAACTGGCACAAGAGCCGGTGCGGGAGGCGTTGTGGCAACATTCTCAGCAGTACTTGAAGTGGCCTATATAAAAAAACACAATGGAAAAGGGAAAAATCCCAATAGCAATCAACAAAGATAGGCATGATTATTGACTTGAATTCGGTATCAGCTAATTTATGATTAACACACCCAGCCAAAAAAAACATCCCAAACTATCCTCCCAAATGTATGTCGATCGAAATCAAAAACCTCCATGAATAACATAGGCAGGCCTATGCAATTTATAGTAACAAATTGCAGTTTGGATACAAATATTAGCGCAGAGTCATGGAAATTGAAATGCTTAGTCTGCCTTTGGTTAGTTACATGCAAGAAGAAAAGGATGCTCCTATCGATGCAAGGCTCTTCGAATTTTATACTCTGTGAATGTAACTGTGGGGAATGTCAGCATTGAAGTTGAATAAGATGCGGGTAAATGCACCAAGATGGTGAACAAAAAGGGTTGTATAAGTGGCCACCTTTTTTTTTTCTGAAAACACATAAACCTGAACTTCAAAAAGCTATTTGAAGGTCATGCACTCAAAACTAAGAGTTGAAAAAACAATAAGAATTGTAGTACTCTGAATATAGTTTCTAAACTACTAATTTTTTTAAAAATTGGATAATATTAAGAGGGTCAAACCTTTCATGCACGAAAAATTGCTCTTGATTTTTTCAGAAAAATATAACATCGCTGTTTTTGTGCGCTGCACAAAATATATAGTTAGATCTATTATTTTGCAAAACCCTTTGGTAGGATGATAGGTAAGAGTGAGATCTAGAAGTTGTGTATTTTTTTGTTATTTTTCGTCAAGTATTTTTTTTTTATGATTTTTGGAAGTGACCGCATCCTGAAAATTTGGTACTAGTTCGTGCGTTGGGCATAACTTGCATCAAATTAATAAAAGATGCAAAAAAAAATTTTAAAAGTGTATAGAATCTAGTGTAGAACAATAATATATAATTTATTTTGAATTTGGTCAAGTATATCAACAGTTATTAAAAAAATGGTAGACATATGTCTGTGAGGACTGTCAAGGCACTGATAAAGAAAATTAAAGTTTACTATGCTAATGTTGTCCAAAAATTAAAAAATTTATATGGTCAGAAAACTAAGAAGATGTGTGAGATTATGGTGGTGATTTTAGAGACACCCACTTCATCATTTGTAAACTTGACGACGATGAAGTCAAGAAATCATGGTGGAGGATGAAAAAACATTTAAAGGAACAAAAAAGGGGGGGAAATGGGCTTACAAGCCTTAGGGTCGTTTTCCAACCCTCTTACCAAGCCAAAACCCATATGGGTTTTGAAGAACCAAAAGTACTATTCGTAGTTCTTCATAACCCATACGAGTTATGAAAAACTAGAAATATTTTTTTGTTTCACAAAACCCGTACGGGTTATGAAGAACTAAAAACATTTTTTTTGGTTTCACAAAACCCGTACGGGTTATGAAGACATAATAATGTATGCTTGTAAACTTAGCATTTACTACACATGTTTTAGACATACCTAGATGATATGTGTTTATGTATGTATATATTCATATCTATAGTTATATATACATATATTTATATAGATATATGTATATATGTTTGTATACATTCATGTACCTCTTCTTTTCCTCTCTCTCTCTCTTGTCTTACTTCCCCCATCATTGTCTTTGTCTATTCTGAGCCCTAATTATCTTCCTTGAGTTCTATCTCATCTCTCTCCCCCTCACACTTCTCTATTTTTAAATTCTCTCACCCTTTTCTCTTTCTTGTTCTTTCTCTACCTCATGTCTCTCACCCTCTCCTCCTCCTCCTCCTACTCTCTCTCTCTCTCTCTCTCTCTCTCTCTCTCTCTCTCTCTCTCTCTCTCACACACACACACACACACACATTATCCTATCCTATTCTCACCCTCTCCCCCTTCTCTCTCTTTCTCTCCCCCTCCCTCTCCCTCTCCCTCTCACCCCTCTCCCTCCCCCTTTCGTTATCTTAAATCTCTCTTTCTCTCCCTCTCTCTCCCTCTCCCTCTCCCTCTCCCTCTCTTTATCCTATTCTCCCCATCTCTGCCCTCGCTCTCCCTTCCTCTCTCCCTCTCCCCCTCTCCTTTTCCCAATCTCCCTCTCTCTCCCTCTCTCCCTTTCCTTTCCCCAATCTCCCTCTCTCCCTCCCCCTCTCCTTCTCTCCCTCTCTCCCTCTCCTTTTCCCAATCTCCCTCTCTCTCTCTCTCTCTCTCTCTCTCTCTCTCTCTCTCTCCCTCTCTCTCCTTTCCCCAGTCTCCCTCTCTCTCCCCTCCCTCCCTCTCTCCCTCTCCCTCCCTCTCTCCCTCTCCCCATCTCCTTTTCCCAATCTCCCTCTCTCTCCCTCTTCCCCTCTCCTTTCCCCAATCTCCCTCCCCCTCTCCTTCTCTCCCTCTCCTTTTCCCAATCTCCCTCTCTCTCCCTCTCTCTCTCTCTCCCTCCCCTGCTCCTTCTCTCCTTCTCTCCCTCTTCCCCTCTCCTTTCCCAAATCTCTCTTTTTCCCAATGTCCCTCTCTCTCCCTCTCCCTCCCCCTCTCCTTTTACCAATCTCTCTCTCTCCCTCTCCCTCTCTCCCTTCCCCTATCCTTCTCTCCCTCTCTCTCTCTCTCTCCCTCTCCCCCTCTCCTTTTCCCAATCTCCCTCTCTCTCCCTCTCTCCCTCTCCTTTCCCCAATATCCCTCTCTCCCTCCCCCTCTCCTTCTCTCCCTCTCCCCCTCTCCCCCTCTCTCCCTCTCCCCCTCTCCTTTTCGCAATCTCCCTC
Source organism: Cryptomeria japonica (assembly GCF_030272615.1). NCBI lineage: Eukaryota > Viridiplantae > Streptophyta > Pinopsida > Cupressales > Cupressaceae > Cryptomeria > Cryptomeria japonica. Next base: position 247,384,751 of record NC_081409.1, on the reverse strand, counting down.
TCTCTCCCTCTCCTTCCCCAATCTCCCTCTCTCCCTCCCCCTCTCCTTCTCTCCCTCTCTCCCTCTCCTTTTCCCAATCTCCCTCTCTCTCCCTCTCCCTCTCCCTTCCTCTCTCCCTCCCCCTCTCCTTCTCTTCCTCCCTCCCTCTCCCTCCCTCTCTTTATCTCCCCCTCTCCTTTTCCCAATCTCTCTTTCTCTCCCTCTCCCCCTCTCGTTTCCCCAATCTCCCTCTCTCTCCCTCTCCCTCTCCCCTTCTCCTTTTCCCAATCTTTCTCTCTCCCTCTCCCTCTCTCCTTTCCCCAATCTCTCTCTCTCCCTCCCCCTCTCCTTCTCTCCCTCTCCTCCTCTCCCCCTCTCCTTTCCCTAATCTCTCCTTTTCCCAATCTCCCTCTCTCTCCCTCTCCCTCCCCCTCTCCTTTTCCCAATCTCTCTCTCTCCCTCTCCCTCTCTCCCCCCTCTCCTTCTCTCCCTTTTGCCCTCTTGCCCTCTCCTTTTCCCAACCTACCTCTCTCTCCCTCTCCCCCTCTCCTTTTCCCAATCTCCCTCTCTCTCCCTCTCTCCCTCTCCTTCCCCCAATCTCCCTTTTACCAATCCCCCTCTCTCTCCCTCTCCAACTCTCCTTTCCCGAATCTCCCTCTCTCCCTTCCCCCTCTCCTTCTCTCCCTCTAACCCTCTCCTTTTCCCAATCTCGCTCTCTCTCCCTCTCCCTCTCCCTTCCTCTCTCCCTATCCCCCTCTCCTTTTCCCTCCCTCTCCCTCCCTCTCTTCATCTCCCCCTCTCCTTTTCCCAATATTGCTTTCTCTCCCTCTCCCCCTCTCCTTTCCCCAATCTCCATCTCTCTCCCTCTCCCTTTCCCCCTATCCTTTTCCCTCTTTCTCTCTCTCCCTCTCCCCCTCTCCTTTCCCCAATCTCTCCTTTTCCCAATCTCCCTCTCTCTCCCTCTCCCTCCCCCTCTCCTTTTCCCAATCTTTCTCTCTCCATCCCCCTCTCCTTCTCTCCCTCTCTCACTCTCCCTCTCTCCCCCTCTCCTTCTCTCCCTCTCTCCCTCTCTCCCTCTCTCCCTCCCCCTCTCCTTTTCCCAATCTCACTCTCCCCCTCTCCTTTCCCCATTCTCCCTCTCTCCCTCCCCCTCTCCTTCTCTCCCTCTCTCCCTCTCCCCCTCTCCTTTCCCCAATCTTGATCTCTCCCTCCCCCTCTCCTTCTCTCCCTCTCTCCCTCTCCCTCTCTCCTTTTCCCTCCCTCTCCCTCCCTTTCTCTCCCTCTCCCTCCCTCTCTCCCCCTCTTCCTATCTTCCTCTCCCTCTCTCTCCCTCTCCCTCTCCCTTCCTCTCTCCCTCCCCCTCTCCTTCTCTCCCTCCCTCTCCCTCCCTCTCTTCATCTCCCCCTCTCTTTTTCCTAATCTCACTTTCTCTCCCTCTCCCCCTCTCCTTTCCCCAATCTCCCTCTCTCTCCCTCTCTCTCCCTCTCCCTCTTCCCCTCTCCTTTTCCCAATCTCGCTCTCTCCCTCTCCCTCTCTCCCTCTCCCCCTCTCCTTTCCCCGATCACTCCTTTTTCCAAATATCCCTCTCTCTCCCTCTCCCTCTTCCCCTCTCCTTTTCCCCATCTCTCTCTCTCTCTCTCCCTCTCTCCCTCTCCCCCTCTTCTATCCCCAATCTCCCTCTCTCCCTCGCCCTCTCCTTCTCTCCCTCTCCCTCTCTCCCCTCTGCTTTCCCCAATCTCTCCTTTTCCCAGTCTCCCTCTCTCTCCCTCTCCCTCCCCCTCCCCTTTTCCCAATTTCCCTCTCTCCCTCTCCCTCTCTGCCTCCCCCTCTCCTTGTCTCCCTCTCCCCCTCTCCCCCTCTCCTTTTCCCAATCTCTCTCTCTCTCCCTCTCCCCCTCTCCTTTTCCCAATCTCTCCCTCTCTCCCTCTCCCCCTCTCCTTTCCCCAATCTCCCTATCCCCCTCTCCTTTTCCCTCCCTCTCCCTCCCTCTCTTCATCTCCCCCTCTCCTTTTCCCAATCTTTCTTTCTCTCCCTCTCCCCCTCGCCTTTCTCCTTTCCCCAATCTCCCTCTCTCTCCCTTCCCCTCTCCCCCTCTCCTTTTCCCTCTCCCCCTCTCCCCCTCTCCTTTCCCCAATATCTCCTTTTCTGAATCTCCCTCCCCCTCTCCTTTTCCCAATCTCTCTCTCTCCCTCTCCCTCTCTCCTTCCCCCTCTCCTTCTCTCCCTCTCCCTCTCCCCCTCTCCTTTTCCCAATCTCTTTCTCTCTCCCTCTCCCCCTCTCCTTTTCCCTATCTCCCCCTCTCTCCCTCTCCCCCTCTCCTTTCCCCAATCTCCCTATCCCCCTCTCCTTTTCCCTCCCTCTCCCTCCCTCTCTTCATCTCCCCCTCTCATTTTCCCAATCTCACATTCTCTCCCTCTCCTCCTCTCCTTTCCCCAATCTCCCTCTCTCTCTGTCTTTCTCTTCCTCTCCCCCTCTCCTTTCCCCCCTCTCTCTCTCTCCCCCTCTCCCCCTCTCCTTTCCCCAATCTCTCCTTTTCCAAATCTCCCTCTCTATCCCTCTCCCTCCCCCTCTCCTTTTCCCAATCTCACTCTCCCCCTCTCCTTTTCCCAATCTCACTCTCCCCCTCTCCTTTCCCCAATCTCCCTCTCTCCATCCCCCTCTCCTTCTCTCCCTCTCCCTCTCTCCCTCTCTCCCTCCCCCTCTCCCTCTCCCTCTCTCCCTCCCCCTCTCCTTTTTCCAATCTCGCTCTCCCCATCTCCTTTCCCCAATCTCCCTCTCTCCCTCCCCCTCTCCTTCTCTCCCTCTCTCCCTCTCCCCCTCTCCTTTTCCCTCCCTCTCCCTCCCTCTCTCTCCCTCTCCCTCCCTCTCTCTCCCTCTCCCTATCTCCCTCTCCTTTTCCTAGTTCTACATAGCTCATATGGGTAGAACTAAGGCCAAAACTTCTAGTTCTACATAACCTATATGGGTTATGAGAAATTGTGAATGTTGACATATAAGGTTTCGATAACCCGTACAAGTTATGGGAAAATCTTTATATATTTTTGTCCCAACAGCCTAAAAAACAGCATTGCAAGTTGTTTGAAGGCCCTACTGCTTTTGCACATGATTTCCTAGGATAGTAACAATCAGGTTTTCATATTCTTTTGTCACTTTTGCTTTGGAATGATTAATTTTTAAGTTATTTTATAATTGTTACTTTAGATAATAACAAAATCATGATCATTTGTTGTTTTTTTTGCTTTGATTATGATTTATTTGTCTTGTATTTTGGTTTTTTTTAATGTTTTTTTATTATTGTTACTTTATATTATAATAAAATGATGATCATTTGTTGTTTTTTTGCTATTTGATTGTGGATTGTCATCATGATGTTATGTGTAGGACAATGGGAAAGAATAAGAGAGGATAAGAGAGGAACAAATGAACAAAGAGAGGAAGCAAAGGAAAGACAAAGGGAGTGTATGAAGAGATTATGTGAAGGTACGTCATCTAATGCACCTAATGAAAGTGATGAACATTCAACAATTGAAATTGATATGATTAATGCACCAAATCAAAATGATCAACATAAACCAATTGAAATACATATGATGAATGCACCTAATGAATGCAATGACCATAGACCATTTGAAAATGATTCGGTGAATGCACATGTTAATGAAATTGAAGAAGATTTACCATTTGAAATTGATGTGATCAATGCACATAATGCACCTAATGAAAACGAAGAGCATGCACCAATCTTAACACCTCTTAAAATAATTCGTAGACAACCAAAGTTCCTAATAGATATTGATGAAAATATCGTGAAGCCAATGCATGATAAAATTTCCAAAAGAACTTGTAGAAGAATGGTTAGAAGAATTTGGAATAACTATTTTGAAAACTTAAATCAAAGTGGAAGATGCCAATCAATTGTTGAAATGATTAAAAATCTGAAATTTAGAGAGACAATGAAAATTTTGGGGTTAAGAACATCCGAAAATAATAGTGAAAGAACCATTGTGAGAAATCTTTTTTATGCATACCAAGCCATTGGTTCAAAATCATGCACTAAAGATGCTAATGTTACTCGTCGTGTCTTCACATCAACCATAATGGGAAAGGAAATGAAAAAATCTTGTTTAATAAGAAAAACAAGCAAGTCATTAAGGATAAGTAGAATCACATTACACTATGCCTTAGAGAGGCGAGAGAAAATTGAGGATCCTAACAATAATTCTCTTTGGGCATTCTCTGGTAGACTCCCACGCAAGGACAAGGTTGTTGTTGATGCACTAAGAACGTTAATTGAGATATTTTGGCATGACAACACAAGGGTTTCACCCAACCAAAGAGATGTTGTTAGAAGGCAAATTGGAATTAGTAATCGTGAGCCACATCCAAAACACTATTTAGATACAACTCAAACACAATTTTATGAAAGCTTTCTTCAAAGATTTCCTCAAATTAAAATTAGTCAAAGATTTTTTGAGATGACAAAACCATTTTATGTTAAGATTAATCATGCACATACTACATGTTGTTGTAGGGTCCATGTTGAATTTTCCATGCATTATGATATTTATAGCTATATCTATTGTACTTTGCACACTAACGATGTTTTGCAGAAATGTGGTGTACAAGGACCTCCTAAGTCACCGAGAGAATTTATTATAAGATGATGTGTTTGAGAGGTTTTTGTCCTACATGTGGTGGTTTGCAACAGTTGCATAGATGCCTACATCTAGATAGCACACATGAAATTGGTAAGGAACTAGTTTCTATTGGAAAATATAAGTCAATAACATATGGTGTTAAAGATGGAAAAGAATTAAAGAGGTGTGAGTTAGTGAAAAGGGATATATGCGTAGCTGATTTTATGAAGATGTTTCAAGAGAAACTAGTATATAAGTACATAGGTCACACACATAGAGCTAGATGGTTAGATGAGCAATTCAATTTGTGTAAGGACACTTTCCCCCTCGGCACTATTATCTCTGTCATTGATTTTGCTGAGAATTATACACTAAATCCACAAAATGAAGTACAATCTATGTATTACCACTCTACACAAGTTACAATTTTTGTACACATAGCATTCATGCATGCACATGATAGCACCGAGGAGGACATAAAGGTTATAAGAGAATATCACTTCTATATCAGCGATGATTGTACACATTAGAGTTGGTGCAAGGATGCTTTACAGTCTTCTATGATAGTTTAAGGGAAAGAGATATAAGATACAACCAACACTTAATATGGTCGGACAATTGCAGCGCACAATTCAAGAATACAAGGATGTTCTACTGGTTGACTAGGATGCATGTGACAAGTGGTGTGCAACATTTTTGGAATTTCATTAAGGCAGGGCATGGAAAGGGAGAGGATGATGGTGCGGGAGCATGTGTGAAAAGAGCTCTTACTAGAGAGGAATTAAAGTACGAAGGTGGTGCAATGTTAATAGATGCAAAAACAATTGTGCAATGGTGTAGCTCTACAATGGGACCAGGTAATGCAGACAAGTCTATGGTTTCTAGATATTTTTGGTTAATAAGTGAATCTAACATTGAAAACTATCTAGATTGTTATACACTTACTGGATCAAGTGGCATGCATTCATTTAGAAGTTCAAATGCAACATCACTAGTTATTTATACTAGACATATTGCATGCTTTAGCTCTTCGTGTATGCATTTTTTGTGGGATGAATGTGATTCAAAAGAGTGGGTTGACCAATGGTCTTGTAGACCTTTGCAAACCCTAGATACATATCAACTTCCTAGAGCACTACAAATGAACCAGATTGAAGCATCAGTGGATTTTGACCATGTATCAGACATAGTTGAACAAGGTAAAGGGTTACAATGTGCTACAATTTCAAGCTTAATTTATTAGTATTAACTTATGTTGATTTTGGTATTAACTTATATCCTTCTATTAAATGCAGGTCATGTATATGCAGCTAATATGGATGAGAATAATGAAGAAGGAACAAATTAATTTTTGTGTCATTGTATTGAGGCCAAAAAGAAATTGACTTCTACAGTGGTTGATGGAGAGGGTATTGAGCACCCAATAGGATCCGTTGTTGTGACAGGGGCATGGCTTAGAAGGTACCATGTTGTTGTGTCGAGTTGTATTGAGACCCCTTAAACTCATTTATTTAGCAGTCGTTGTATTGATTTTGGCATTATTCTTCTATAAAATACAGGTACCCTATCAAAAATTCTAATACCTGGTTGTTTGAGGACTTTGAGACACATAGACATATTCTTCATTACTCAAACCTTCTTGTTGCAACAAATATTCATTTGATTAAATATTGTGGTAGACTTCTTAACAAGGATTTGTGGAAAGTTTGTGAATCAGACCATGAGGCAATACTTGAGACACTAAGGGTTAGAGCTGATCTAGAAGGTTCACTTGATTGATTTTGGGCCATCTAGAAGAATAATTCTACAATATGGTAGAAAATTTTTGACAATTTTGTATATATCTTTTGCGAAACGTTGTAACTTCGCTTTTTTGGATGTGCTCTACATGCATATGAGTTGTAACATGTATATGAGCTATAATGTGCATATGTAGATGCCAAATTTTGTATCTAAAAACATCAATGAGTTGTAATGTGCATATCTAGATGCTAAATTTTGTATTAAAAAACAACAATGAGTTGTAATGTGCATATCTAGATGCTAAGTTTTGTATAAAAAAACAACAACAAGTTGTAATTTGCATATTTAGATGCAAAAGTTTGTAAATATAGATAGTAATCAGCTTGATAGTTTATATAAGATGCCAAATTTTATATGTGAAAGTGTCCATGGGGCTGATTTGCAAATTTTGAATATGAATATGCAATTTTTTTTTCCAAATGTTTTGGGAAAGTTTTGAGTTATTATTGAATTACCTGATTTCAAGGGCTAGTAGGAATAGTCCGAATCCAAGATAGGATTTTGGTAGGCAGCGAAAATATGACCCCATAGGTTCAAATGGATTGTCCATAAGTGCCACGGTCTTCGAGTTACGCTACGTCAAAGTTGTTGGCATTTTGTGAACCGGTATGAGGACATAATGACATTGTATGTTGTCATTGATGTCAATATGCTGAAGAAGTGAGAACTAGCATATCAGATAACTGGTAGAACATTGTGAATCGGCATTTGTGCCAAAGTGAAGTGGTGTGTTTGTTCATGATGAACCAGCATATAGTTATGAGAACCGACACATGGAAGTATTGTATGACTACTGGTTGGTAGTCTCAACTTCAAGGTTTTCGGTTTAAGTGCTTCAAGCCTATGTGGCTCAACTGGTGACCTCGTGTGATGAGTTAGCATGGTAACAAAGAATAGATCATGTTGCCGTGTAATCCTTGTGCATGTAAAGGATCTTGCATGAAGGAGATTATTCCTATCTACCTCAAGAATGTGAGAAGTCTGTAAAATGGTGATAACATGTGATGGGTTATCAGCCGCCATAAAATCAGTGGAAATGGACGATGGAGAATGTCTTGAGATTGGATCAAGAACTGTTACATTTAATGTGGTGTTCTCAATAGTCAGGATTGAACCATTTGAATTCCTTAACCTAACAGGTCTAGGGTTTAGGGTTTATGCTACCAACCTATCTATTTTCTTATAAGGTCAATGTTGTGTCTCTTTCTGAGGTTGTTGGCAAAAGTTGTGCTTGTGTATCCAAGAGAAGGGATACATGATTCTTGCCAAACCAAAAGGAGAGAAGTGATACCTGTAGAGTGTAAGTGCAGAAAGTGAGGAGGAGCTTGAGTGGATCTGCATTGGCATTGACTGTTGTTACCAGATCATTGTAATACCTGTTGATCTCTAACCACCTCAATAGTTGGAAAATCCCTTAATAGGGTAGCCTTAACCGGCTTGTTGTAAATCCTTTAACAGGGTAATTCAAAGCTATTGAGTTTGAAATCCTTTAGCTATTGAGTTCTTGAAATCCTCTAACAAGGTAACCTTTAATAGAGTTTAACCCTTAACTGGGTATTCTAGCCATCCCTTAACCGGGTGATCCCTAATAGGATCGGTTCCTAGTAGAACCTATTGTAATGTCTCTAATAGGACAAGGCTCCTAACAGAGAAGACTTTTAAAGAGTTCAAAAATAGCTTGTGGGTATTCATCCCCACCGTGGTTTTTCCCAGTTGGGTTTCCACATGAAAAATATGTGTGTCATGTGTGATTCTTTGCTATTGTCTGTCAAGCATATGATGGTTCTGTGTTTTATGCCTGTCAATAAAACATGTTGAACTAGCTATTATTATGATCTGATGATAGATTACCTATTTATGCATAAGGGTGAAATGGTAGTGTAGTCTTGAGTTAAGTGAAAAGCTAAGTGAGTAACCAGTTAATGCTTGTCTCAGTCATACTTAGCTTTATCGGTGGCACTCTGTTTCAAACCAGTGTCACTATTTGCCAGTCATTTGAAGTGTCTGTTGTCAAACCAGTTTAGGACTATATTTTCGTCTGTACTGATTCACCCCCCCCTCTCAGTACCAGGTTAGTACTATCTGTTCATCATTGAGCTATCAATCGGTATCAGAGCGTCCTCCAAGTCCTCTTGCTATAAGCTTAACCACTTGAGGTAAAGATCCCAGTCTAATGATGAAGAGGGAAGGTCCAAAGTTTAACAAAGAAAATTTTAGTATATGGAAAGACAGAATGAAGATATACATCAGAAGCATGGGTGCTCAACACTGGAGCTATGTTGAGATTGCCTATGTTGCTCCTACCGGTACTCTCACTGATGACCAAAAGAGAGAGATGCAGAAGAATGGGCAAGTTATGGAAGCCCTAATTAGTAGTTTATCTAACATTGAGTTTATTGATGTTCGGGATAAGGTAAATCCCATAGAGGTATGGGATACTCTTGAAAATATCTATGGCGGTGATGAGCATGTAAAACAAGCTAAGGAAGAAAGCCTTAGAGGGAAGTTTGAAGATATGCAGATGGTTGAAGGTGAGACCATTCAACAGTATGGAATAAGAATCAAAACCGTTGTTGGAGATATCAAGAGTGCAGGTGTTAAAATAAAAGATTCCACTGTGGTAAGCAAAGTCTTGAGATCCCTATTGTCAGCCTATGCAATAAGGGTTGTGTGTGGGGGAAAAAGTGACACTAAGCAAACATGCCCTAATCTCACTTTCAATCACACATTTGTGGAATACAAAAGAGCCTAGAGGTATCACACAATTGGCTACTTCTTTTTGTGGAAGAGAGAGCCACGGGCTACCTATTAGGATTTCTATTCCTTTGTTGTAATTGAAAGATAAAATGATGCAAGTTCAATCCCAAACCCCAAAGTGCAAGTATGAACTAATAACAAGATTTGTAGAATTGAACTTAAATAATGGAAAGCTATAAACACAAGGACAAGACAAGAATGTAAATGCATACCTGGTGTTAAAATATGAGTGAAAATGTTCGGGACAGGGGCGTGGGTGCCACCGTCCTGATTCTACCCCTGAAACTGTTGTTTTGCAACCTGAAAAGCTGTCAAAAATGCTGAAAAATTGCTGTCTGACAGAAGGACCAGGGCGCCCAGCGCCCCTGTCCCAAGGACTAGGGTGCCCAGCGCCCCTGTCTTGGTAGGACCAGGGTGCCCCCTGCCCCTGTCCTGGTCTTTTGCTCTGCAATTTGGTGTGAAGTTCAGTCTTCGTCTGCTTCCGTCGGATCTGCAACTTGCGGCGTCGTCCGAATCCCGAAACCTGCACTTATATATGAAAAGGTATGGTGGGCGGCTATATAGGGTTTTGCCTTAGTCAAACCCCCACTTTGGTGATTCCCACCTCCACGAATAGCCAAGTTGTATTGTAAAAGTAGTGTGTGTGCAGACCTTGTGTGTGTGCAAGATCCTAAAATGCAAGTAAGCAAACTAGAACAACCTAGAAAGTAAACCCTAATTGCTTGTAAATGATAATGTAAATGCTCCAAATCAAGATGCAAAGTGATCTAAAGCATGAATACAAATGATATAATGAGGCTTATGCAAAGACATGAAAACAACATGAAATCATACCCAACCCCAAGGGAGGGGTACAAGCCAATCTTCAGTTGGTGATCCCTTATTGCTCTTCAATGTCTTCAAAGCCCTAAATGGATGAATGAATTTGATGAATTCTTGATGGATGGATGTTGAATGTTGCTGAAGTCTTCAAAGATCTAATCTTTCACTGCATAGAAGGCCCTTGAAACCAAAAATCTGGATCCTTTCAAATGAAGAAAGAGAGCTCTTATATATGAAACCCTAGGTCTTAATTTCAACTTTTGGCCAACCTAGAGATTGAATCTCCTGCCAATTTCTTGGGTTTAAGCTTTATTTTATGATTGGATTGCGCTCCTAAAATTTTAGGAAAAATGTCCGGGACCATGTGCACTCCGGGCGCCATGGTCCTCTCCGGGCGCCATGGTCCTGACAACTTTTCACCAAATTTTCAGGGCCGTCGGATATGATGATTTTAGAGAGAATCTTGAAGGTACAGCTGATTTCGAGATGTTTTGACCCCCGAAATCAAGCCCCCAAGTTCAAAATAGGACCTAATTACGGTTTTTGATTAAATGATGTATTGGAAGAATAAAATGAATGGGGCACACCTTAAAGAAAGGGCCCAACTTTATAATGTGGAAGATGATGAAATAGGACCTTAGACCTAATTAATTTGATTAATTAAGTGCTAAAGGGGAAATGCAATGCAAAATGCAAAATGCGCCAAGGCGGGTGCTAAACTAGGTGTGAAATTGTACTGCTTTAGCAAGTGCGTACAATTTACGACACTACATTTAGCCCCCACTTTAGCGGTCATATGAACACTACGTGCATATGCAAGCTAAAGTACAGAAAAGTAAACATTATTTGAAAAAGGATATATCCATAAGTCTATCGAACGAAGCCCCCAGCGGTATCTGCAGTACATAGTTAGGAACCGCACCCTACAAAGCACACGTTAGATCACAAAATCACCTAATGCTTACTAAGGAAGGTGATGAAAATTTGAGGGTAGCTATAAGCCCCCCCTATTTCCGCTTGCTAATTTTAGTGAGTTGAAACAGGGTATCATGTTTACCACTTCGAATTGTTAAAGAATATTGATGACAAATGCTCACAAGAAGATTTGATATGAGATCAAAAACTAATGGAGAATCATTTGGTAAGAAAGAGGACTAAATCTCAATTCCAACACAACAAAGAGTGTCAGGATTTGAGAGTTCTCTAACACAAGATGAAGGATGTAAATGGAAACAAAATGCAAAGAGAAGAAAGGAAAAAAAAAGCATGAATACACACATTGGTGATCCATGAGAGGAATAGTGAGAGAGAAAACATGGACTTCTCGCCCCTAGATCTTGTCTAGGTGATCCATGGGAAAAGGACATGGAAAACTAGCCCCTAGAGTTTGTCTAGGTGATCCATGTAAGGGAGGAGAGTGAGAAAGTCTAGCCTTATGCCGCTAGTTCCACTCAACCTCATGCATGTGTGTGTAAGTGAGGTTAGAAGCACCTCATAGGAGTCTATGCCCGAGTATGCTACAACCTGTATATGTATAGTACAAAAGTGTGACATCTCACTCTAAGAGTCTGTGCTCTGGTTCCGAGAATAATCACCTTGCATAAAAGAAAAATGGAGACATCTCGCTCTAAGAGTCTGTGCTCTGGTTCCGAGAATGACCCATTGCTCAAAAAGTGTAATGTTTATGTCATAAGAAAAGTAGAACAAGGATACCTACCTTCATCACAAAAGAGGATACCCCAAAAATGCAACAATGTCATAAATCCAAGCAAGAGAGTTTTGCACTCTTTAAGCAAGGATAAGATAATTGAAAAGGGATATCTTGTAATATGTGTAAAGGAGATCCTTAGAGGAGAAGAGATCTTTGTACAAAAGACACCTATCCTCGAGAGGAATTGTCTTAGACAAATATAACATCTTCTAGAATAATACAAAGAAGAGAATAAGAATGCAATACTTCCTTCTTTTGCGAGGTGAAAGTGATTCTTAATGAAGGATGATGCTCTTTTTAACCCAATTGGGAGAGTGAATTCATTATGGATGTATTTTACCAAGTGCAAAAGAGGTTGTAGTCAAGGACTTACACCTCTTGTAAGAGAGAATCCTTGAACAAACAACAACAAATGCATACAAGGAATAACATCAAGTAATAAAGTTCACACCATCCACGAAATAGGAAAAAGTGGATCCTTAGATAAAAATAAGGAAAGATCATTGCCTCCCAAGGATAAGGACAATTAGAATGACTTACACAATCTTCTAGGGAGAGATTTAGACATAAGCAAAATGTACCACATACTCATATGAGTTCATGCAAGCAAGACATTAGTGTATGTAAAATGCTTCTCACAAGAAGTGGGTAGGATAAGAAAGAGGATACACATCTTCTCCCATATCTAGGAAAAGAGGATTCTAAAGAAAAGATGACCAATATTTCCACACTATTACCCCAAAGGGAAATTTTAATCATAAAGAGAAGAGATGTATGAAATCACTCTTGTCCCCATAGGAACAAGAAAATTAGGCTATTATGTTGCTTCAAAAATATGATTGCACTTGAAATTGTACCATCATGAATGACAATGAGCCCCCAGTAAATGAGCTACCAATGTCACATAATGATGAGCAACATAATAGCCATTACTGTTATTTAAAGACATGATAGATTGAATGAGGTATTTGAATATGACATGCTGAATGCTCAACTATAAGTGAGATCAAAAACATGTATAAAGTGATAAAAATTGAAGAAGGAAAGTTATGAGAAATCTTAGAAGAAAGATGAGTGTAATTTATTAGAGCCTTATCCCTGGAGGAAAGGACTTTATGATGAATAGGAGATAAATATTCATAAGTGGATTTAGAAATTTGAGGGGATTCATAAAGAGATTTGTTCATTGCCAAGATTTCCTTATGAGGGGAATGAGAGTTGATAGAAGTAGAAGATGATTTAGTTAAAGTGAGATCATCATCACTACTAAATATAGCATTCACATTGAGAGATGGTCTTTTAGATGCTTTGGTGGGCTTAGAAAGATTATATCCAAGTCCAAATGAATATTCATGCATGTTATGTTCTAAAGGAACTTTGACTCCTTGTTCATTTGTGCCACAACCATTTCCACTATAGCCACTCTTAGCCAAAATATGAAAACCACGACCATAACGATTAGCCATTTCAGAAAGAGAAGGTGATTTTTCATAAGACAAAGAATCAAATTCTTCAGAATTAGAGGTGTGAGGAGAAGCAGTTTGAGAAGCGGCCACAAGATTATTGCTCATAGGTTCAGGTAAAACTTATTGATCTCTAGTTTCTTCCTTCTTTTTAACTTTAAGCTCTCTAGGAGGAACCCTATACTCACCTACAAAGGTGGGATTAAAATCAAGAGATCCCCAATCGTCTTCTACGAGAACCTTCTCAGGATCAAAAGCCCTCTCATGTGTAGATTCGAGTTGAGAAGAATTTTCTTCGGGAACTTTAGGCTCATCCAAAGAATTTTGATTATCAGAGGGTAATGATTCATCCATAGGTATCTTGTTTAACGAGTCATCACTAGAAGAGGAAGGCTTAGAAGAACTCCCTTTGGAAGTAGATGTTTGCAAACAAGCTTGAAAATTAGTATCACCTATCAAGGTATATGTCTTATTATTATAAATAAATTTAACTTGTCTATGCAATGTAGAGGGGACAGCTTGCATACTGTGAATCCAAGGTCTCCCTAATAACAAGTTGTATGTTAGATTTCCCGAAATAACATGGATAGGAGTAGGCAAAGTAACAGGTCCCACTGTGATGGGTAAGGTGATAATACCTAATGAAGAGTTAGCCACATTATCAAAGCCTCGAATGGGACAAGAGTCAGGCTCAATAAGGGATGTATCCACATTCATCTTATGCAATAGATTAATGCTACACACATTAAGGCCGGAGCCATTATCTACCAGTGTTCGTCTTATAGCAGTGTCATTTATGATAACCACAATCATCAAGGGATCATATTGATGTTGAATTTCACTAGTAGGCAACTCATCTTGTGTGAACACAATTTGAGCTTTAGGGTTCATCACAGAGTTAACCAAAGACACTATATTACTAGATGTATTAGGTGGAGGAACATTCAAGTCTTTCAAGGCATCTTGTAACATTCCATGATGAGCGGAAGAAGTTTGGATCAAATCCCAAAGGGATATCTTAGCAGGGGTAGCTTTAAGTTGTTCTATGAGATCATATTCCTTACCAAGAACTTGTGAAATACGAGGAGATTGAGGAAGAATAGGTTGGGAAGGAGGAAGTGAAGTTGGGATAACTGGAGGAGGATTAGGTTGCCTATTATTTCTTGTGTTATAGGTATGAGCAACTGCATGATAACTCTCTCTAGTCAGTTGCTTAGCATACTCATAAGGGCTCTTAGTAGAATAACCTCCTTGCACAGTAATAATAGGTTTCTTAGGAGTGCAAAAAGAATCATTAGCATAACCACCTTGAACCACTAAGATAGGCTTATTTAAAGGTTGAGAATTTTGAGAAGGACAAGCACCTTGGGCAGTGAAGAGAGGTTTGTTAGGTGTTTCATTCACATGTATCAAATTGATTGAGGATGGTTTAGAGGAATGAACAAAAGTGTTGGAAGAATTATGATAGTCTTCTCTTGCTCTAAAATCTCATCATGGATTAAATCAATTTTAGGAGAGAGACAAGGGGTAGGCATTGATGTTCTAGTAGGTAGAGTAATACTAGGAAAGGTCATATCATCCCTTATCATCAAAGGATCTACATTACTCTCTAAAGTCTCACTCTTGAGAGGGAGATATTTGAAAGAGATGTTAACCATCTTGCCTTGAACTAGGGTTTCCTTATGAGTAGAACCAAGTTGAGGAGAGGGAGAATAATTGAGATTCAAGGAAGGTGAGAAACTACCAAGGGAGTTTTCAATCTTGGTTTCATCCCATTTGGCTAGGGTTCTCTCATGGGGAAGAGAATAATCTACACCTTCTTCTAATGGTTCATCCCAAATAGTGAGGTGGTTAAAAGGAATGTTTGAAGTATTGTCAATTTCGGGAGAGGGGATAACATTGTTTATTAATTCCTCATCTTTAGGAGGGAGAGGATCAATAGATGTGTTAAACTCATCCTCTTTACTCAAAATATGTTCAATATGATCTTTAGGGGAGAGAGAATTAAGGAAATTGCTTATTATTTCATCTTCTTTCTCTAAGGGATGCTTATGGGTAAGACAAACTTTAGGAGAAGGGTAAGCATTTATCATTAACTCATCATCTCTAGTGGGAATTTTGTTGGAAAAGGAAATGCCATCACTAGGAAATGTAGGGATAATGTCATCTTCTTGCACAAAAGGATCCTCATGAAGGGAGTGTTTTTTAGGAGGAACATGAACATATTTCTCCAAAGATTCATGCTTAGGAAGGAGATCTTTGAAAGAAGTGTTCATAACCTCTTGTTGCACTAACATGCCCCCATTGGAAGGACCAACTTTAGGAGAAAATAAGTCAATGTCCATCAATACCTTTTCACTTAGAGAGGTATCATGTAGGGAAGGTGAAGTAACATTAAGAAAGGTGTTTATGATATCATTCTCTTCCTCTAGGATAGCTAAATAGGAAGGGCACATTTTAGGAGAATTGTCAAGATCACTCTCAAAGTCTTCATGCTTAGAGCATGGGAGAGTCTCAAAGGGATTGATAGCAAATCTTTTAGGCACTAAAATGTTGTTATAGACGGGGGGAGGTTCTTTAGGAGAAGGAAAAATTGAAACAAGGGAAGCTAACCCATTATCACATCTATGAGATGAATGCATCATGACAATAATTTTCCTCTTTCAAATGATAACACATGCAAAATAGAAGGAAATGTTTAATTTTAACCAATGCAAGCACTTAGAATGTAGATTTAGAAAATGAAATTTATGATTCAAATGAGTTCCTAAATCAGATTTGAAATTATTGATCCCAATTAAGCTATCCACAAGTTCAACTTTGAATTGAAAAAAAAATTAGGGTTTTAGCAAATTTTTTTTTTTTTGAATCTTGCAAGAAATTAACAATTGTAAATACAAATTTGAATTTGAAAAAAACACTCAAATTTGAAAACATAAATCAGAATTAGAGAAGATTGGAATTCACGTCGAGTTCACCAAAATGTGCGGGGGAAAAAGTGACACTAAGCAAACATGCCCTAATCTCACTTTCAATCACACATTTGTGGAATACGAAAGAGCCTAGAGGTATCACACAATTGGCTACTTCTTTTTGTGGAAGAGAGAGCCACAGGCTACCTATTAGGATTTCTATTCCTTTGTTGTAATTGAAAGATAAAATGATGCAAGTTCAATCCCAAACCCCAAAGTGCAAGTATGAACTAATAACAAGATTTGCAGAATTGAACTTAAATAATGGAAAGCTATAAACACAAGGAAAAGACAAGAATGTAAATGCATACCCAGTGTTAAAATATGAGTGAAAATGTTTGGGACGGGGGCGCGGGTGCCACCATCCTGATTTTGCCCCTGAAACTGCTGTTTTGCAACCTGAAAAGCTATCAAAAATGTTGAAAATTGTTGTCTGACAGAAGGACCAGGGCGCCCAGTGCCCCTGTCCCAAGGACCAAGGCGCCTAGCACCCCTATCTTGGCAGGACCAGGGTGCCCCACGCCCCTATCCTGGTCTTTTGCTCTGCAATTTGGTGTGAAGTTCAGTCTTCGTCTGCTTCCGTCGGATCTGCAACTTGCGGCATCGTCCGAATCCCAAAACCTGCACTTATATCTGAAAAGGTATGATGGGCGGCTATATAGGGTTTTGCCTTAGTCAAACCCCCACTTTTGTGATTCCCACCTCCATGAATAGCCAAGTTGTATTGTAAAAGTAGTGTGTGTGCAGAACTTGTGTGTGTGCAAGATCCTAAAATGCAAGTAAGCAAACTAGAGCAACCTAGAAAGTAAACCCTAATTGCTTGTAAATGATAATGTAAATGCTCCAAATCAAGATGCAAAGTGATCTAAAGCATGAATACAAATGATATAATGAGGCTTATGCAAAGACATGAAAACAACATGAAATCATACCCAACCCCAAGGGAGGGGTACAAGCCAATCTTCAGTCGGTGATCCCTTATTGCTCTTCAATGTCTTCAAAGCCCTAAATGGATGAATGAATTTGATGAATGCTTGATGGATGGATGTTGAATGTTGTTGAAGTCTTCAAAGATCTGCTCTTTCACTGCATAGAAGGCCCTTGAAACCAAAAATCTGGATCCTTTCAAATGAAGAAAGAGAGCTCTTATATATGAAACCCTAGGTCTTAATTTCAACTTTTGGCCGACCTAGAGATTGACTCTCCTGCCAATTTCTTGGGGTTAAGCTTTATTTTATGATTGGATTGCGCTCCCAAAATTTCAAGAAAAATGTCCGGGACCATGTGCACTCCGGGCGCCATGGTCCTCTCCGGGCACCATGGTCCCGACAACTTTTCACCAAATTTTCAGGGCCATCGGATATGATGATTTTAGAGAGAATCCCAAAGTTACAGCTAATTTTGAGATGTTTTGACCCCCGAAATCAAGCCCCCAAGTTCAAAATAGGACCTAATTAGGGTTTTTGATTAAATAATATATTGGAAGAATAAAATGAAAGGGGCACACTTTAATGAAAGGGCCCAACTTTATAATGTGGAAGATGATGAAATAGGACCTTAGACCTAATTAATTTTATTAATTAAGTGCTAAAGGGGAAATGCAATGCAAAATGCAAAATGCGCCAAGGCGGGTGCTAAACTAGGTGTGAAATTGTACTGCTTTAGCAAGTGCGTACAATTTACGACGCTACAGGTTGCTGCTATTCAGGAGCTAAGATCAATAGATAAGACTAAGGTATCCCTAGACTCCATCATTGCAAAGTTGATAGCCTATGAGCTAAATAGTTTCGATGGCAGTGTTCAAAAGACTGAATCAACTTTTAAAGCTTCTACAGTACCATCTAGAAAAGGAAAAGAAGCTAGCACTAGTGGTGAACCAAGACAGGGCAAAGAAATGGATGATGAGGAGATTTTGTTGGCATTTGAAACTCTCCTTTCCAAGAAACTTCCTAAAGGAACTGGCAAATACAAAGGTAAGCTACCTTTGAAATGCTTTTCTTGTAACCAGATAGGACATATTGTTGTAAATTGTCCTAATGGCGACAACAAGGAAATAGTTTCGATGGCAGTGTTCAAAAGACTGAATCAACTTTTAAAGCTTCTATAGTACCATATAGAAAAGGAAAAGAAGCTAGCACTAGTGGTGAACCAAGACAGGGCAAAGAAATGGATGATGAGGAGATTTTGTTGGCATTTGAAACTCTCCTTTCCAAGAAACTTCCTAAAGGAACTGGCAAATACAAAGGTAAGCTACCTTTGAAATGCTTTTCTTGTAACTGGATAGGACATATTGTTGTAAATTGTCCTAATGGCGACAACAAGGACAAACCAGAAAGGTTCAAGAAATTCAAAGGAGGAAACCAGAGAAACTATTTTGTGGCAATTGATGAAGGTGTCACAGATGAAGAATCAGAGGATGAAGAAAATGAAGATATTGTGTTTGTTGTTGTCAAGGAAGATGTGTCAGACAAGAAGGCTCTTGTCTCCCAGTTTGATAATTCCAATGAGCGAATCATTGACAGTGGCTATTCTCACCATATGACTGGTGACCAGAGTAAGTTTCTATCCTTGAAGAAGTATGATGGTGGTGTGGTTGGCTTTGGCAATGATGTGCCATGCATGGTCAAAGGTAGAGGGTCTATCTCTCTAAATGGAAAGAGTAGTGCTGACAATGTGTATTAGGTTGATGGTCTTAGACACAACCTTCTAGATGTTGCCTAGCTGAATGATAGTGGCCTCACTCTGGAATTCAAGAATGGAGTTTGTAGAATCAAAGGAAAGAATGGTGAATTGGTGGCCACTAGCATGCAGACCAAAGGTAACCTATTTCAGCTGAATGTAAATATAAGTACATATCTTATGGCTAAATTTGATGATAGCTGGATATGGCATAGGAGACTCTGCCATATAAACTTTGATAACATTGTGAAGGCTAGTAAGATCAAGGTAGTTAGAGGGTTGTTGGTGCTAAGAAAACCGGATAATACCTTGTGCAAAGAGTGTCAATTGGGGAAAATGTCTTCCTCAACCTTAAAAGGTAAATCTTTCACTACTGACAACTTGCTTGACCTTGTGCATACTGATTTGTGTGGTCCTATGAAAACTAGAAGTGTGTAGGGTGATAGGTACTTCATGATTCTCACTGATGACTGCTCAAGAATGATGTCGGTCACATTCTTGAAAGACAAGTCTAAAGCCTTTGTAAAGTTCAAAGCTTTTAGAGCATTAGTGGAGAAGGAAAGCCGTAAAAGGATCAAGTGCCTAAGAACTGATCAAGAAGGGGAATTCACTTCCGGTGAATTCAACAAGTACTGAGAAGAACATGGCATCAAGAGGCACTTGTCTACCCCCCAAAATCCATAGTAGAATGGCCTAGCAGAGAGGAATAACTGGATTGTGGTTGAAGCAGCTAGAACCATGTTGATTCAAGGAAAGGTAGCTCACACCTTTTGGAGAGAAGCAGTGAGCACTGCAATCTACATAATGAACCGGGTACTCATCAAGAAAGGTAAGGATAAAACTCCTTATGAGTATTGGACCAGTAAGACACCTATGGTTAGCTACTTTAGAGTGTTTGGTAGCAAATGTTACATCAAAAGGAATAAACACCAGAGCAAACTTGATGCGAAATGTGATGAGGGAATATTCCTAGGATATTCCACCAAGAGCAAAGCTCTCAAGTGTTTCAACAATAGGACTTAGAGAATTATGGAAAGCATCAATGTAAGAGTTGATGAAACCTCTAAGAAAATTGAGGAAACCGACAGTGAGCAAGTAGTAAATGAACTGGTTGCAACCTTATGGGAACCGGTTGACAGCCAACCAAGTACCAGTAACAATGTTCCTACATTGGCAAATGTAGATGCTGATACTGATGGAGATGAGGATGAAGAAGAAAAGCAAGAGGAATCTATCAAGACCATTCCTCGATATGTCAAGTTGAATCATGATCCTAAGTAGATCATAGGAGATAAGGATGCAGGAATCCTTACAAGAAGAAAGGTTAGAGAAAACTCATGTATGATCTCTAAATTTGAGCCTAAATCATTCAAAGAGGCACATAAGAATGAAGACTGGATCAAGGCAATGGAAGAGGAACTTGACTAGATAGAAAAAAATGGTACATGGTCTTTGGTACCCAGACTGGAGCACAAAAATATCATTGGTACTAAATGGGTTTTTAGAAATAAGCTGAATGAGGATGGCATAGTGATTAGGAACAAAGCCAGATTAGTGTGCAAAGGATATGCTCAAGAAGAAGGAGAAGACTATAGAGAAACCTTTGCTCCCATAGCCAGATTGGAAGGAGTCTGTATGCTTCTTGCATATGCAGCTTTTAAAGGTTTCAAAGTATATCAAATGGATGTAAAATCTGCATTCCTAAATGGTGTACTTGAAGAGGAGGTGTATATTGAGTAACCAGATGGGTTTGCCCTATCTGAAGATAGTGACATGGTATGTAGGCTACATAAAGCCTTATATGGACTAAAGTAGGAACCTAGAGCATGGTATGAACGTCTGCATTCCCATCTTGTGAAGATTGGATTTGAGAGAACAAGTGAAGATAGTAATATCTACTTGAAGTCTGAAGGAGATCAGATCCTGATCTGTGAGGTATTTGTTGATGACATTATCTTTAGTGGAGATGACAAGATGAGTCATGAGTTTGCAGATGAGATGAAGAAAGAGTTTGAAATGTCACTCATAGGGGAGATTAAATTCTTCATTAGACTGCAGATCCAGCAGATGAAGGATGGAATCTTTATCACTCAGTTCAAGTATGTCAAAGAGGTGTTGAAGACCTTTGGCATGGAAGATAGCAAACCGGTTGGTACTCCGATGGTGACCAGTTGTAAACTATCTAAAGAAGATGACTCAGAATTGGTTGATGAGAAGGAATACCAATCAATGATTGGTAAGCTGCATTATGTAGTGCATAGTAGACCAGATATTGCACATGCAATTGGCATTACTACAAGATTCCAGAAAAGCCCAAGAGAATCTCACTTGGTTGCAGTCAAGCGGATTCTTAGGTATCTGAAGGGAACTGTTGACTATGGATTGTGGTATCCTTATAGCAAGGATTTCATCTTGAAAGTATACATAGATGCTGATTGGGTAGGCAATATAGATGACTGGAAAAGCACAACCAGTGGTGCATTCTTTCTCAGTGGTAGAATGGTCTCATGGATGAGTAACAAGCAGAGTTGTATCTCTTAGTCTATAGTAGAAGCAGAGTATGTTGTAGCTTTCATGAACTGCACTCAGACAATCTGGATGAAGCATGTATTAAATGGCTTCAAAGTTCCTGTATCTGAACCAATAAGTATATTTTGTGATAACACAAGTGCTATCAATATCTAAAAGAATCTGATTTTACACTCTAGAACCAAGCAATTTGAACTTAAGTATCATTTCCTTAGGGAAAAGGTTCAGAACAAAGAGATTGCACTAGAACATGTTTCCAGTTAGGAGCAATCAGTAGATATATTCACCAAGCCTCTCCCAAAGGCTACATTTATGTACTTAAGAGGTGAATTAGGGGTGTTGCCCCTTTAGGAGGTAAACTAAAGATATATGCTCCACATCAGTCAGGTATTGAATAGTCAATTTTTTCTTCAGGATTGATGTGTTGAAGGATGCTACTCCTCAGGGGGAGCAACATAATGGAACAGGGAAGCTTGTGCCTCCACTTTGGCATTGTTGTCAAAGGGGGAGAAGATGTGAAGTGGAGAAGATATCAGCAAAAAATGGGGAGAAGATGTGAAGCGGAGAAGATATCTTTGTTTATTGCCATCAATACCAAAGGGGGAGACTGTTGGCATTATGTGAACCGGTATGAGGACATAATGACATTGTATGTTGTCATTGATGTCAATATACTAAAGAAGTGAGAATTGGCATATGAGAGAATCGGTAGAACACTATGAACCAGCATTTGTGCCAAAGTGAAGCGATGTGTTTGTTCATGATGAACCGACATATAGTTATGAGAACTGACACATGGAAGTATTGTATGACTACCAGTTGGTAGTCTCAACTTCAGGGTTTTCGGTTTAAGTGCGTCAAGCTTGTGTAGCTCAACCAGTGACTTTGTGTGATGAGTTAGCATGGTAACAAAGAATAGATCATGTTTCCATGTAAGCCTTGTGCACGTAAAGGATCTTGCATGAAGGAGATTGTTCCTATCTACCTCGGGAATGTGAGAAGTCTGTAAAATGGTGATAACGTGTGATGGGTTATCAGCCGCCATAAAATCAGTAGAAATAGACGATGGAGAATGTCTTGAGATTGGATCAAGAACTGTTGCATTTAATGCAGTGTGCTCAACAGTTAGGATTGAACCATTTGAATTCCTTAACCTAACAAGTTTAGGGTTTAGGGTTTATGTTACCGACCTATCTATTTTCCTATAAGGTTGATGTTGTGTCTCTTTCTAAGTATGTTGGCAAAAGTTGTGTGTGTGTATCCAAGAGAAGGAATATGTGATTCTTGCCAGATGAAAAGAAGAGAAGTGATACCTATAGAGTGTAAGTGCAGAAGGTGAAGAGGAGCTTGAGTGGATCTACATTGGCATTGAGTGTTGTTACCAGATCATTGTAATACCTATTGATCTCTAACCACCTCAATAGTTGGAAAATCCCTTAACAGGGTAGCCTTAGCCAGCTTGCTGTAAATCCTTTAACAGGGTAATTCAAAGCTATTGATTTCGAAATCCTTTAGCTATTTAGTTCTTGAAATCCTCTAACAAGGTAACCTTTAATAGGGTTTAACCCTTAACCAGGTATTCTAGCCATCCCTTAACTGAGTGATCCCTAACAGGATCGGTTCCTAGCAGAACGTATTGTAATGTCTCTAACCAGACAAGGCTCCTAATAGAGCGGGCTTCTAAAGAGTTCAAAAATAGCTTGTGGGTATTCATCCCCACCATGGTTTTTTCCAGTTGGGTTTCCACGTGAAAAATATGTGTGTCATGTGTGATGCTTTTATTTTGTGATGCTTTGCTATTATCTGTCAAGCATATGATGGTTTTGTGTTTTATGTCTATCAATAAAACATGTTGAACAAGTTGTTATTATGATCTGATGATAGATTACCTATTTATGCATAAGGGTGAAATGGTAGTGTAGTCTTGAGGTAAGTGAAAAGCTAAGTGAGTAACCAGTTAATGCTTGTCTCAGTCATTCTTAGCTTTACTGGTTGCACTCTGTTTCAAACCGGTGTCACTGTTTGGTAGTCATTTGAAGTGTTTGTTGTCAAACTGATTTAGGACTATATTTTTGTCTATACTGATTCACCCCCCCTCTCAATACCAGATTAGTACTATCCGTTCATCATTGAGTTATCAAAAGTTTGACCATTTTTTTCGCTTTGAGCGCTCAAGGGAAAATGTTGCTACGAGGTGGCTCGTAACAATCGGACATCTTGGGGAGCGAGACAAGGGCACACCTAGCATAAAACCGGCCACCCAAATGCACTCGTGCTAATGGTTCGTTCCCATGACAAGCAAAACAAAAGATGCACTATTTTGCCACCTCTCACTCACAGTTTTTGATGGTTTTTGATGCAAAAGAAAAAATCTCACCAAAAGAAAATGGAATTGAGTTTCCCAAATCCAGGATAGGATTTTGTAGGAAGCGATAACATGACCCCATAGGTTCAAATGGATTGTCCATAATTTCCATGATCTCCAAGTTATGCTATGTCAAAGTTTGACCATTTTTTCCGCTTTGAGCGCTGAAGGGAAAACGTTGCTACGAGGTGGCTCCTAACAATCAAATGCCTTGGGGAGTGAGACAAGGGCACACCTAGCATAAAATTGACTACCTAGACATGCTCATGTTGACGGTTCATTCCCAGGACAGCAGAACCAAAGATGCACTATTTTGCCACCTCTCACTGACACTTTTTGACGGTTTTTGATGCAACAGAAAAAATATCACCATAAAATAATGGAATCGAGTTTCCTAAGTCTGAGATAACCCCATAGGTTCAAACAGATTGTCCATAAGTGCCACGGTCTCTGAGTTAGGCTATGTCAAAGTTTGACTATTTTTTCTGCTTTGAGCGCTCAAGGGAAAACGTCGCTACGAGGTGGCTCATAACGATCAGATGCCTTGGGGAGTGAGAAAAGGGCACACCTAGCATAAACCTAGCCACCTAGATGCACTCACACTAACGGTTTTTTCCCACAATAAGAAGAACAAAAGATGCACTATTTTTCCACCTCTCACTGACAGTTTTTGACGGTTTTTGGTGCAAAAAAAATCTCACCACAAGAAAACAAAATCGAGTTGCCTAAATCCAAGATAAGATTTTGTAGCTAGAAATAACACAACCCCATAGGTTCAAACGGATCATCCATAAGTGTCACGGTCTCTGAGTTACGCTATGTCAAAGTTTGACCATTTTTTCAGCTTTGAGTGCTCAAGGGAAAACATCGCTACGAGGTGGCTCGTAACGATCGGATGCCTTGGGGAGTGAGACAAGGGCACACCTAGTGTAAAATTGACCACCTAGATGCACTCATGGTGATAGTTTATTCCCACGACAAGCAGAACGAAAGATGCACTATTTTGCCACCTCTCATTGACAGTTTTTGACGGTTTTTGATGCAACAGAAAAAATCTCACCATAAGAAAATGAAATCAAGTTGCCTGAATCTGAGATAGGATTTTGTAGGCAGTGATAACACAACCCCATAGGTTCAAATTGATCATCCATAAGTGCTCAAGGGAAAACATTGCTACGAGGTGGCTCGTAACAATCAAACGCCTTGGGGAGCAAGACAAGGGAACACCTAGCATAAACCTAGCCACCCAGACACACTCGTACTAATGGTTCATTCCTACGACAAGTATAATGAAAGATGCACTTATTTGCCACCTCTCACTGACAGCTTTTGATGATTTTTGATGCGACAGAAAAAATCTCACCACAAGAAAACAGAATCGAGTTGCCCTAAAATGAGATAGGATTTTTTAGGCAGAAATAAGATGACCCCATAGGTTCAAACAGATTGTCAATAAGTGCTTCAAATCTTCTTTTATAGGTGATGAAATGATGAACTTCACTCCATAAGCATGAAATGATGAACTTAAGCATGAAATGTCTTAATTGGTTCTTGAAATGATGAACTTCACTCCATAAGCATGAGTTTATGAAATAATAACTTCACTCCAATCTCTTCATGCATGAAGGACTCAAAGAAAATTCACTCAATCAAAATACATAATATCAACATTATCGGTATCAGTACTTGGGTATGCACAATATGAGCAATAGATAGTTTAAAAGTATATGCCATATGAGTTACAAGTAATGAAAAAATTGGATCACATTTCAAGACATATACACAACTAACAAATTTGATCACATTTCAATAGCAAATAACTAAGTTTTAGGAATATCATGTTTCATATATATCAATGAACAAATTGGATCGAATATCAAGTTTCATATATATCAAAATGAACAATAATCATGTACATATATCAAAAAATGGCATAGATGCCAAATCAATAATAGTTACAAAAATGTGGCATGTGCCATGTCTGTCAAAGTTGATATATACATATAAAAATGTCGAATATAAAAAATTGGCCCTTCAATGACCACAACTATAACTATATGTCTCTATCTGTATCTATGACTGTGGCGGATCATCAAAATTGAACCTCTTCGAAGAAGTATGTGGCTGCACAAGGACAATTCAAATGTCTAATCAAATATATTTTCTTGATATAACTTCAAAATAACTAAATACTAAACTCTAAATTGTTTGAAGTTGAAATGTTGATTACCTCATCTCTATCTTCTGCAATTCGGTGAGGCTGAGGATCCATGGGATGTCTTGTAGGAGGTTGTAACTAGTAAAATAACATTAATACATGTTAATGACATATATGTCAAATAACACATAATAACTAAAAATGAATAGACTAAAAAACTAAAGCATACCGGAGCCTCAAATGGATGTGTTGTGGTCATAGAAGGCAAAGTCACAGATGAATCAGTTACGACCATTTCCTATATCCATGGTAAGTGTTCCAAAAGGAGTTAACAAGACGGTTTCAACTCAATTGTGCACTTAGTGAAAAGGAGTTGATCTAAGATAGACATACCTTTTGCCTTGGTCGTGTTAGATCCCATAATATATGTGTAGAACTTCTACTGAAATGGAATGGTAGAATAATAGAAGGAAGTTTGCAAGGGGCTTGTAATAGTTTAAAGACAATCATACAAGTTAATAACCCAAAGTTGTTGACAAACTAGATAAAACAAATATTTTTAACATATGTAAAAAAAATGCACACCGAAGCCTCGTATAGTTCTCCTATAACCTTAGGAGGCCTTGTCAAATCTGATGTAGCTGTTACCATTTCCTATATGAAAAATGATAGCATATGATATAGATATTAAAGGATTTAGTTATTTTGAACAAGCAAGAATGTAATCCAAAGTGAATATGAAGATATCACTTCTTCCCTCTGATGAACCTCATCGACATCAGGTGCATTCATTAATTCCGTAAACCCCATATGTTTCTGTATATAGAACAAATAAATTAAGTGCATTTATCAATATCTACATATACATGTTTAATCATAATACATTTCAACAATTGAATTTAAATTGTAGTGAATTATCTTCTGTCGTTTGGGTGTCTGAGAGGATATCTTTTTCTGCCTCGGAGTGCTAGAGGATGGCTTTCCTACACAAGATGTCCTCGAGGAAGGTGGGGTAAACTAATGGAAAAAAATTAACATAAGGGAAAAGAGCATGTATTTAATATATCACTTAAGTAAAAAATATATAAATCTAAATGGTACCACATAGCTATCTTGGCCAAAGTCAATGGCTGAAAGCGTGATATCATCAAGTTGGGACATCTCAGCCACTAATAAGCCCTACAAAATATCAAGTAATGATACATATAATTAACAAAATATATTTTGAATCCAATGTATTATTATATTTTTAACAAATTTACAAATCTTTACCTCTGGTGGCAAAACTACTCGTGACCATGGAGTCAACTGAATAGTATGTGGTGTACTCCCACCACCTGTTGCACCCTACAATGCATTTTATTTGTATGTCACTTTAAATTGTTCTAAAAATAAAAAA
Organism: Cryptomeria japonica; assembly: GCF_030272615.1. Lineage (NCBI taxonomy): Eukaryota > Viridiplantae > Streptophyta > Pinopsida > Cupressales > Cupressaceae > Cryptomeria > Cryptomeria japonica. Next base: position 247,357,477 of record NC_081409.1, on the reverse strand, counting down.
TCATTTTTTTTTATAAGATTTAGTCGCTTAATTGATAACATGTCATAAACAGAATTAAATGCACCTATGTCTAATAGAGAGGGTACAACATATTGATTAGTTCGTCGGTGAGGGCCACATCCTCTGCAGTGGAAGCATGGCATCTACTCCTGCAACATGTACATGAATGAGATGTCCCACTATCCTCATCTGCGTCAATGTCTACACCAGAACATACACCCTGGCAGGTGGGGCACATATGCTGCATGGGTTGGCTCGTGCCAAATGATGCATGAGGTGCTTCTGATGAAGGAGGTGTCGCTGAGGAAGGAGGTGCTGCTGATGAAGGAGGTGTCATTGATGAAGGAGGTGTTGCAGGTGATGGTACATCCTTTGCTTTGACCAGTTGTGTCCCATGTCGAACAATGACATCAGTCAATGATGCAGCTGCTTGAAGAGTTTGTAATTCCATAGACTCCTTCAAGGATATAGGGACAGTGACATAAACCATGGGTTTAGGAGCTATATGCCTCCTATGTTGTTGATATACCACCCTATGGGCCCTAGTTCTATCCTACATAGAGCCTCTCCCTCTACCCTGAAATTGTCAGATGTCAAAGTAATTCGGCTTCTCGCCGAGGATAAACTTACAATACAACTTTCTCAAAAAATATAGAGGCACCTCCCAATTATTACAAGGTGGTCGGTCAAAGACCATATACCACCTATCCCAAAAAGCATCTTTCAACCTAGCATGAACACACCAATGTATAGGAAACTAAGTCATATTTAGTTCTAGGTTGTTACTGGTAACAGGATCGGTGAAAAGAGCACATATGTCAGCTTTAACTATGCCCTTTTTCTTCACTTGATCATATGACAACCCATCCGCATAAATTTTTTGACATCTATCCCTCCATGAACCCCATTTTGTAACCTCCGTAGATACCTCATTTGCACTATTAGCCATTGTTTCTAGTGTTCTGGCAAGGGTTGAGTGGTGCTCAAGCTTATAGGTCCTCAACCTATTCACCAATATAGAAATTTGGGCACTATTTTGTGTAAGGTGATTGATGAGATCCTCTTGTGTGGCTTCTACATGATCTAATGGAGGACGTGGAGGGTTTTGGGGTGGTGGTGGTTGCTGAGGAGCAGCATTTTCAAGATTTTGAGGGTTTTCTTTTGTTGCTTGTGCAGTAGGAGGTCTTTGTTGTCTATTTTGTTTTTGGGGATTCCTTGAAGAATCTGACATCAAATTAATAAAAACAAAACTTAAATCAATTAGAAAACCCTAATTTAATTAAAATGCAAAGAAAAATAATCAAACAAATCAAATCTTACCTGTTCGATGGGGTGCCATTGTTGAAAATTGCTTTTGATGATGGGAAAATAAAAAATTGTTGCAAACCCGTGCGGGTTCGATGCTGTTTTTGGCTTCTCCTTGTTGTTGTTCCATGGGTTTTGGCATTCAAAATGGCCAAAATCCGTGGCATAAACAAAAGAAATATTTTTAAAAATGTTTGGTTTTTTTAAATGTTTTTTCTCTAGGCCTTGGTGTTACGGGTTTTGAGGAACATTTGGTTTTTTTAAATGTTTTTTCTCTAGGCCTTGGTGTTACCAAGCCTAGCACGTTTTTGAAATTTTAGAACCCGTACGGGCTATGAAAAATTTTGTTTTTTTTGGGCATGTGGGCACTTTTCTGTTCACCATCTTGGTGTACTTACCCATGCATCCAAATCACCTAATTAGAAATTGGGGATTTATCAAAGACCCTTTTCCTAAACCATAATATATCACATGCACAAATTAATCAAGGTTAAAATAGTTATACCAAGAAAGTCTAAACTTTAAACTTTTTTATTTAAAAAAAATGTTCCTCAAAACCCATACGGGTTTTGAGGAACTTTTGGTTTTTTATTTAAACTTTTTTATTTAAAAAAAATGTTCCTCAAAACCCATACGGGTTTTGAGGAACTTTTGGTTTTTTTAAATGTTTTTTCTCTAGGCCTTGGTGTTACCAAGCCTAGCACATTTTTGAAATTTTAGAACCCCTACGGGCTATGAAAAATTTTGTTTTTTTTGGGCATGTGGGCACTTTTCTGTTCACCATCTTGGTGCACTTACCCATGCATCCAAATCACCTAATTAGAAATTGGGGATTTATCAAAGACCCTTTTCCTAAACCATAATATATCACATGCACAAATTAATCAAGGTTAAAATAGTTATACCAAGAAAGTCTATACCAAAAATATTTCCTAGTGACTTGACACCATGAGTGGACATATCAACAATACAAATTTCAACAATAAAATCAAAGGACCTTCTTGTGCTACTAAAAAAAATGCATCATACTTACTCGGAAATGATTATATAAAATTTATTAGAAAACCCCATCAAAAATATCAATAGTGGATCATCTCAAGACATACACTACCCATAAGGACGTCCTTTATAAAATCCCATAAGAATCAAAAGTCTCTAATGATATAGATCTAAAATACTTCCACGCTCTCATTGGGAACCTAACCCCCACTCACTACCTTAATTTTAACTAGTACATGGTATACCTCTAGTTGGAGCATCTCACAACCCCCCTTTACATATTAAAATTCTCATCACTATGAACAAAGTGAAGAGGGTTCGCATAGGCAATTGATCAAGTCTAAATATATATAATTTGTAGCTGATAAAGAACCTTGACTACTTAGTGGAAACATTATATCCCAAAAGTATAAAAATTATGGTGTATGATAATACAGAGAGGAAACAACTAACAATTATCCACCTTGCACACATGGTTGGGCATGTCATACAAAAAAAACATGTTATATACATTTAACTTCCATGTAGCATTATTCTTGGTCATTCTTGGCTCCATACTAAGACATTCACATTCCATCAATTGGTCTTAAAACACATCCATTGAGGTATGTAGGTTACAATCCCTAAAAAATTTAAAGACAAGAATTTTCCAATCATAGAAATATTCTTTAAATGTGAACCAAAAAATCGTCCTCTTATAGATTATTATGACCTTTCATCCACATTTAAGAGATCATCATTAAAATTATTCTTTAATATCCTTAACACCTGGGTTATGGTGAGTAAAAAATCCAAACATTCCTTTCACATAAAAATGCTTTATGTTTAACCCAAATTGTTAAGAAAACCATACAATATGGTCAATTTATTTCCTACATAACTCCATGAGAAAAAAACATTCATGGAATTTTAGGGAATAACCGAAAGAAATGATAAAATATATAACCATGATAACAATATTTATGCAAGGGAAAACCCTCATAGAGATAAAAATTCAACCTCCAAATAGTGTCCATGCTCAATGAAGGGCACACATTATATTAAGAGATAGGGTGAATAAATGTATCCCAATTTTAACTCAATTAAACATTAATTATCATAAATTACTTTTCCAAGTTCATAGACCATAAAATATTAATGCAAGTTAATTCAATATTCTTAATGATGTAGCAATTAAACAACATGAAATAACAGACATGCACACAATGAACACCAAATATACATGAAAACCCAATATGGGAGAAACCATGTAGAGAATAGCTACATGGATTTAATTCCCAAATCTAATCTCACAAATAAATGAGTCACTTACAATATAAAGTATGCACCAGCCTACTAGAGACACACTTCCCCTGGTGTGTTGTAGTCACTAACCCACTAGAGAAACCAATCACGAACACAAAGATCTAAGAATCAACTTACTAGGTAAGACATAAGGCCTACCAAATTACAAATATATGATTTTGGACATTCAAGACTAATAAGATAGCTTGCACTTGATCTAGTGAACCTCCAAACACTCTCCTAAAAATCATATGATCTTTTGATAATGGCACATAATGATTGAAATGCAACTAACATTCTTTCACACTAATATTTTTATTAGAACCCTAATTGCACAACATTCCCACAATACATACCACTTATGAAATATCATATATGAATTACATTTATAATTACATTCATTTGTTGGCCCAAAACTTAGAAATAATATCCACAAGTCAGCCACACAAAAACTTCTTAACCAAAAATATTCAAATGTGTAATAGACCAAGTCCAATAGCCCACATGCTACTCTAGAAGAAATAACATGCCACACAATTTCCAATTTAGCCCTTTTTGGTCCTAGTGGTCATCCGCATGCTAACTCCAAAGGGCACACACCACAAGCCTTTGTCGCAATAAACTGAAACAACCTAGTTAAACAACTAGGCACATTGACCCTTCTATCACTTCCAATTTTTTGTTTGATAAACTTCAATTCTAGAAATTTTAGAATATGGTGAGTCATGTATAGACATACTCTCATTTCAATTGTAGGGCATAACTATCAAACAAGAAGAAATGTGGATCACGATAAGTTACCAAAACAAGTTCACTATTTGAGTATTATTTCTCAAACATTCTAGATCAAACTTATAAATGACTTCCACCAATATGAATAGATGCAACATGGTACTACAAATATTCTAAGCTATTGAATCAATCACCATTTATATCCATATATATAACCATAATTCAAAATTCTCTGATATGACATGGTAGTAATAATCATTCTCCAATATTTTGAATATCATTGCATCAATGATAGAACCGACTAGCACACTTAAAACTCTTTTGGCATCAAAGACAAAACTCATATAAGATTAATGATAACATGTGTCCAACAATCTCCCTCTTTTTCATTAATGACAAATAACAAAATATTGATTACACATCAATACAAATATAATATGTTAGGATAAGGAATTCCCCCTGTCTAAAACTCTAACCCTATTGGAATGTTTCTCATTTTGAGTCCATTTCTTCAAATTTGGCATCAATGGAAAAGGATAATTTCTCAATGTTCAATATGGAAACCTCTCCCATATAGACTCCCCTTGAGTTCTCACTTCAATAATCCTTATGATATATTTGTTTCTACTCAAACATGTTATGCTATGACATGGCAATAATAAGCATTCTCCATTCTTCGAGATGTTATTTCATCAATGACAAAAATAAATATCACACCTGGAACTCTTTTGACATCAAAGGCAACACTCCTTTGAACTCAATAACAACATGTATCTAATAATCTCCCCCTTTGTATCCTTCAATACAAACATTACAATGCACTTATATATTCTCCATGAATATTTCTAAAACATCAAGCTCCTTGAATGCATCCTTCATGTTTCCAAGGATTTATCCGCACATACCATTATATGCACTTCACATATGCCCTTCTCAAAACAAGACTTAATACAATGAAAACCAATCCAAAAGCATTCACAAGAAACTTCAACCATTAAACATGTTCTTACTTCTATAGAATCAATCTCACACAAGTAGAACCAAGAGGTAATAAAAAACAATGTCACTCAAAATCATGAGTACACAAAACCATTGACCCCCAAAACAATTTTTTGTACTAAGATTGAACTAGTATTAGATATTTTATCTATGTGCAACCTACACATAAAATATCTAACCCAAGGTCACATCAAATTTACAAGTGGACCTAAATAAATATCTGATGTGGTTCTCAAACTTTTCCCTTTAACAACCTAGATGTATATATGAGTTATGGGATCTAACACAATTTAGACTTGCTGGTTAGTGGGGAGACCAACACGAATGCAATCACACACAAGGGACAACACACAACACTAGTATGTACGAGGAAAACCCAAGATGGGAAAAACCTCGGTGAGCAATGCTGCTGGAGTCTACTGCTCCAATCCAACCTCATAATGAAACTCTGATTACAATATTTAGGGCACCAACCCAAGGAGCACCAACCCCTGCACAATTTATAGGCTACAACCTAAAGGAGATACAACCCCTACACTGAGCTACAACTCAGTGATCACTATGATCACTATGAAAACATCAATTACAAAAGTAGTTATCTTGTTACAAGTGAATCTTGCAACCATTTCATATACCTTACTCTATCGGTGAGATACCTTCTCTACTACACCGGTACACTTCTCCTACTGCTCTCCTCTGCTTCTTCACTACTAGTAAACTCTACTGGTTCACCTCTACTCTCCTTCTACTCGGCTGGATCTCTTCCTCACTATTAAGCTCTTTACCGATATGACACTCTATTGGTTCTATGTCTGCGTACTCTGCAGCTCTCTTTTCACTTCTGCTTTGTCAATATGGACACTACCCGTTCCACACTACTATTGGTTGAACACTTCAACCTTATTCTCCTTCACTCTCGCTCTCTTCTCAGATACTCATTGAGCACTTGGCTGATTTTATCTCACATGCAAAAGTAACACTTAATCACTTCACAAAAGAACACTCTTCTTCCATTCAACAGCCCTACTCTCTCATCCAGTGGTAACCATCTCTATTTTTGGCTTACATATTTGTAGATAGGTTTTCCTACAAAAATCCAATTCAAATCCTTGGGCGGTTAGGGTTTCCTCATCACCCTTGAGGCAATCCAAATCCAATCAGATCTTGCCCAATCTGATCACCCAGACAACCAATTGTACAACTCTACCATTAACGTGCCTTCCAATACACGTTTTCCAAATATAGAAAACATGATCATGTATCTCGACCTGCCTCTATCAAAATGCCATTAATGATTATGTTGTTTCCTTCTCGAGGTCTTCTCATAATCTGATCTTCTTTCTTTGATCTAGGCACCAACAACTCTCTGATTCTTCTCTGTCGTTCATTCTTCCTTGAGCCACACTCCTCTAATCCAGTCTATAAATCACAGAATCCATATTCAAAGCTCACCTGTAGAAATACCTATCTCTACATGACACTTCACCAACCTCTGCGAGCTTGCTGATGAATACTAAGAGGGGGGGGTGAATTAGTATGCCAAAAATTACTATACTTAAACACTTTACTAGACTACCAGTAAACCAGTAAAACAGTTTAGCAGACAAACCGGTTAGCACACATGCAAACCAAATAGCAAATAATGCATTCACCCATAGAAGCACAAACACCATAACACAAGAGATTTTGATGTGGAAACACAAATGGGAAAAACCACGGTGAGATGGAACTCACAAGTAACTATCTGTAGAATAGGAACTAGACCGGTTAAGGTCATACAATGTTCTTTACCAGAACAAATCCTATTAGGAATCTCAATCTTTGTTAGGAGATAAGTCTGATTAAAGAATACCTTGCTAGAGGATTTTAGATCCACAGATGTGAACCACCTTGTTAGAGGATTTACAAAAGGCTTTTGGGCCTACCCAGTTAAGGGCTTCAGACTTGTCAAAGATGTGAGTAATCAACAAGTGAGTGATCTAGTAAATAGTATAGATTGCTTGGTTAGATCCTTGATAGCTCGTTCCTAATGTATTTCAGCATTACTTCAATCTTCAACACATTCCCTCCCTGCATCTTTTTGCAGACCTTAATTTTTCTTCTATCTATACACTCACAAAAACTCTTCTACCACCTTAAACCCTAGAAACAACCTAAAACCCTAGACATGATGTCCTTATCAAGGAATCTGATTTCATGTCGGTCCAATAGGATTACATTACAATTTCCTAGGTTCAATGCATCTAGACATATTTTGTAACATGACACAAAAAGCACCATTAAAGTGTCAGCACCACCAAACAATTGGTGGAAGGTAACTCATCACAAAATACCAGTTGGTAACTCATCACAGAGTATTACCGGTTCATACAAAATACCAGTTAAAGAAAAATACTGGTTGTCAGTTTGACAATAATGAAGACTGGGAAATATGAATTGTGCCACTTCATTCCTTCATACTGCTTGAGATCCTCAAACTGCTTGGGGTCTTCATACCACTTCAGATCAGTAAACACTTTCTACAAAACACCGATAATCTAAAGACTATAATACATCATACCGGTTGGAACAAATACCGGTTGAGCTTTAACTCATACATATAAAAAGTGATCTCAAATCAAGTGTGTGTCCATCAATGACAATCATAGCACTAATCATAAAAAATGCCAACACTTGCCACCTTGACTCCATGTGGCATCCATGTCGACAAAATGACAACTTGGCACTTCATGTCGGTCCTGATAGAGTCAACGACTAAACACTCTACCGATTCTTCTTTTTTGTTAGTTAAACCCTCAAATTGGTCTATCATCAACCTTGTGCTCTGCTTCTCTTTTGGTGGACTACTCAATCAGTCAGCACTCTTGCTAACCTGTCTCATTCAGATCTTCATCATATGAGGAGTCACAACTCTTAGCCTCTTCACTTTCTTACTAGTTCTCATGCTCACCAATAGCCAACTTGATGACAATATCTCATCATCCTTCAGTGGTTTCCAACTAAAACATGTACATGTCAGTTTCATTCTCTATTTTCAGCTATACCACTTTGCCTCCTTCTTCATAAGCCTCAATACCCTGTCTTCTAGTTTGTCAAGGTGAAAAACTCATCACACTTCATCTGTTCCGGTATCCCAACATGCCTTCTCAGTCGGTTTAGTGCATAACCCTTTTCTCATGCACTTGAGGAATTCCTTTTGTTTCAGCGGTGGATCCAGTGTGAGCCTTTAAGTACTTGCCTTTACATCTTCTCTCTTATCCCATAGAACCTGATGGACTTGAAAATAACTAAGAGGGGGGGTGATCAGTTGCACCAGAAAAAGAACTACTTCAAATACTAACCAGTAGATGAACTTAACAAAACTTTTAAAAACAATGCATGTAATCCATAATGATATAACAACATCCACAATAAGTAAAAAATCCACCATAACACAAGTGTTTGTATGTGGAAAACCCAATTACATAAAAAACACGGTGAGATGGAACTCACAAGTTAACTATCTATAGTAATAGATAATTGACCGATTAGGGTCTACAAAGTTCTTTGCTAGGAGCGAATCTTGTTAGAGATCCCAAAGCTTGATTAGAAGCTTATACCCTGTTAAAGGTAGTACCCTGTTAGGAGTAACCTCGGTGGAGGATTTCTAAATCCAAACTAATGGATCACCCTGTTAGAGGATTTGTACAAAGAAGCATGTTAGAGCTTACCTAGTTAGGGGATTTGAATTCTGTTGTGATTGTTAGAAAACAATAGGATTGGTTTGATCTGTCTGAGTAGCACAATAATTGTTTGATCAGATCCTTCTAAGTATATTCAACACTACTCTTCTGCATACTCTGCAACTTAACTCTTTTGTCTTTCACACAACAATTCACATTTGCTCTTGATGCATCATACAAAATAATTGAATGTGATGTCAATATATAGACATTAAGAATTCATGTCGGCCCAAAGAAATCATAACACAATTTCCTAGGTGTAGTGTATCTAGTCAAGTGATCATAACTCATCACAAAAATACCACCAAATTTTTTTGATGGAATAACTCATCACAATTTGTGGTAACTAATCACAAAATCAACGAATACTAGTTGGAATAATCAATGCTAGTTAGAGTTAAATATATAAACCGTTATCCTTGAATCTCTCGATATAATCTCCACTTGATCTTCATCTTGATGTTGACTAATGTGTATCCACTGGTTGTCACAAAGTACCAGTTAGAGATAAACCTCTTAGTATAACCTCTAGCGTACTAGTTGTAGTATAAACAACTTGAAGTTATACCGGTAGACAATATAAACATATGTGTGTGTATGTGTTTCATCAATGACAACATATGATGAATATATTACAATCATCATCAAGCCAACAATCTCCCCCTTTGGCATTGATGGCAACACTTAGAAATTTTTTTTATAGTAATACCGCTAAGTGTGCATACAAAACAAATTTACACATATACACATGCTTCCCCTTAATGCATACATTATACAAAATTTTCTAAAACACACATACATATTTCTACTCCCCCTTTGATAAAAATGCCAAATTGAAAAAGAAAAAAAGAAATAAAGAAAAAAATAAAATATATATATATATATAGAAAATTTGTATCAAAGTGATCAGCATATACAACAATAACTTAAAAAAAAGTTCATGCATTCGCTAGTCTCATTAAAATATCATTAAAGTTTTTCTTCTACTATGATATGGAATTTGTCCATGTCGCTAGCACATTCTCAGTGTACTCTTTTGTAGACATAAGTTGTGAATGGAATTCTTCCATTGAATCCAGTGTACAAGTTTCTGAAGTTACTAAGATAGCTTTTGCACTGGAGTAGGCTCTTTGTAGTATGTCCACTTGTGATGTGAGTAGACTCTTGAGTTCCTTGAGAGACCGAAGTCTCTTTTCCTTCTCATGATCATAAGTATCCAACCTGTTGTGCAAATTATCTACAGATTTGCTAAAAGCAAATATAGAGTCCTAAAGTGGGATATATGCATTGCATATCCTTTCTAGCTCTTGCTATGTTTCTGTTTATCTTTTTGTGATATCAAAATAATAGAAGGAAATATTAGAGGTAGAAGTAAGATACTTTCCTCCTATTTTAATATCTTTGCTCAACAAATCTCTATTATGTGACAGAGCCATTTTGCCAATATCAATGTCCTTTGCAATTTTGTCCTGATACATCTTCTTGTGACTTTTCTCAGCATAGGTTTGTGTAGCTTCTTCAAGTGACTTGATTTGATCAAATGCATCTACAACTAACTGACCAAGTTTTCTAATAGGGCATGTCAGATGTGTTCTAGATGTTTTCGGTAGTAGACTAGATAGTATATCTACTGTATTCTAAATTGTTTATGCCTTAATCTTTTTCTCTTTTAGTCTCTTCTTATGCACTCTAGCTTGTATGACATTAAAAATATTCATCATTTCAGATGCGCTCATTTTGTCAACATCAATAGGCCCTGAAATGCTCAATGAATCATTATCATCCTCATCAAGTTGTTGTTGCTTTGCTGGTTCAGAGGATGAAACCTTAATGATCGCTTTCTCTAGATTTTTCTCTGGTGTCAACATTTTCCATAGACTCCTTCTGAGTATCTTGAAAGACTGGTGGAGATTGGGGTTTCTCTAGTTATTTTGTTTCTAGTGGATTGTCCACTTTCAGTTGTGTTTTTCGTTGCTCAACTAAATTGTCCTACAGATTAGTGATTTCAGGAGGCTCCATAGCTGGTGTAGTGTTGTCTCCAGATAGATCAACTGTGTCCTAAACATCATCAACAACATGAATAATTGTGTCATCCTTCTTCTTGATAGGATAAACCTCATCAACTTGTACAATCTCTTCTTCATCCATTTCCAATTGATTAACAACATCTTCCTCATTCTTAGAGGATTGGAGAAGCTCTTCCATCTATTTGATTTCATAGGCTATTTGATGGGTCTCAGTTTCAATAATTGCCCTCTTTCCACTAAGTAGCTTCAATATCCTTGCTTTGAAAGCAAATTGAATTTTGTACTTATCAACCAAAGCACTTATTTCATCCATAGACAAATTGGGAAAATACTGCAAAAATATCTCATCTATAATTTCCTTTTCCAATTTTATAGCTTCTTCCCATTTATCCAAAAGAATAGTGTACAAAGAATTTGAGATATCCTTTCCAAGATCATGTAAATATTTACTGTAATAACACAAATGAGTAATTACCTATTGAATGACTTGCTTCTTCTCTTTAGTGAAGGAATCAAAATGTTCTTTGACATTGTCAAACCTATTCTTCCTTAATGTCTTCATTGTTCTTTCAAAATGGGTATCAGGCTTGAAAGTTGATATATCGATAGGCACAATTGCCTTTGGCACTTCCTTTAATAACTTTTCTACTCTATTGTTAGCTTTCATCTTCTTAGGTTCTTCTTCAGTATCAGTATGCTCAGATTCTTCTTGGAGAATAAGTTTTTGATTTCTCTTCTTTGGTACATTCTCCTTCTTTGTATAGACCTAAGGTGTTGGTTCCTTTTTGGTTTGGATACTCTGAGTCACCCTTGCATTCTTCATCATTGGAGGTGCTTCATCAGTTTTCTTTCTCTTTCCTTTCTTGTGCATCCTAGAATACCACAATATCTAGTTTTGTCTTCTTTTTTATCTTTAGGAGATGCTAATAGGTTATTAGCATAATAAATCAGTAAGTCACGATTCACCTCATAACTCATATCTTCCATTTCTTCTTTTCTCAGCTCAATTGCTTGCATCAAACAAAAATCAGTGGTAATAGTAAAAACAATGTCTTTTACAAAATGTCTTACCACATCTTCAAGCATTCTCATTCTCATGCTCATCTGCTTCTGAAACTCATTGAAATACTTATTCATAGCAATAGGGAAAGTATTCTTTGCAGCCTTGATGATGTTCTTGATTTGTGCAGATACCGATAGGTCCTTTGACCATTCAATATCACCTATTCTCGGTAGCAAATTTTGAAAATAAAAGAATAAACCAACCAATAGTTGTCCATACTTGAACTTTAGACTGATGTCCTTCTTGATAGATTGTAGATTTAGAAACAATTGTCTTCTAATTGCCTCACAAAGATCATAATCTGCATTTTCAACTATCATCCTGTAAGTTGTGTGAATTGCTGCAGACGGAATACTATATAGTCTACTAGAGTAAAATACTCAATAGCCTATCACCATTGCTGCCAATTTTACCACTGGGTCTCTAATATTGTTAACAGAAAAAGCCCGTTTGTCAGATGTTGAACCAGTCAGAGAGAATACCATCTCTTTTGAAATTTGTCTTAGCTTAGGTACTTCACCGGTTGAGAAATAACCAGTTACAGCCTGAATGGATTCCTTGGTTATAGTGTGAGTTCTCTCTAAGTATATTTTCTCACCATGAACCCGACTCAAAATAATTCTGATATTCTCTTCCTTGAAATCTTCTAGAAAATAAGCGGAGTTATGAAAACCCTTCTCAAAAACCCTAGAATACTATGTTTAAATCTTTCCATTCTCATCATAGAGGGATTTCAACTGAGTGTAAATGTATAGTGATCCTAGATCCTTTATCTTACAATTAATATAACTTGACAAATATCCTTTAACCAAAACTCCACTAGGGTGATAATGCATTACATGACACAATTTGTTCCACCTCTACAACTTCCATTGGCTCAGATGTAATCAATAACCTTTCTAGTGTCTTTGAAGATGATGCCATTGCAGATGAACAAGATTTGAAGCAGGATTTTCAAAGAAATACCTTTTCATGCACATTGCCTCGTTTACCGGTTGAATGCCCAAGTGCACACCAATTCGATCTTTTGCAACCTTCAAATCAGCTTGATTGCAAATCACAATGCAACTTCGACAATTATCAGCCAACAATCTTTCTTAGCTCAGCAAGAACTCCAAATTTCTTTCTCCAATGCGCTAGGGTAAAAATAACAAAGTAGAAACTCTCTTTTATCCTTTTTACCTACTGCATTAAATGTTCGCTCGTTAGGGTTGCAAACCCTAATTTCACCGATCACGAAGAAAATCGATTGATAACATTTTGACAAAAAGTTATGAAAATTTCATGCTTCAAAATTCTCTTACCACTCATTCATCTCAAGGGGTCCGGACATGGATTTACCATTAAGCTTTGGGTAAGTGCAAGAAGTTGTGTCCACTTAATGTGGAAGTTTTGGACTTAGTTAAAAAGTCAAAATCATGTAGAAAGAATAGGAGACAAATTGGGATCCCATTGACTCTCGACATCCCGAGCCTAAAATCAAACAGGATCCCATGGGCCCCAAGATCCCGAGCCTAGAGCTCCAAATGGGATCCCGTGTTGAAAACGAAACGGGATCCCATTTCATTTCAACATAGGATCCCGTTTTGAATATATAATTTTTTTTTTTAACGAAATGCAGTTCATTTTTGGCATACGGGATCCCGATTCAAGGAGTGAAGCCCTCACAGGAATTGCCACCAACCCGCCTTCTAGTCTTCCAGGTATGCCCAACACCCAATTTTATTCAATAATTCATGTTTAGATTAATTTTTTAGTTAAAAAATTAGATTTTTAGTTTAAAAAATATTTTTTTTGTTAGAAAAAAATTGTTTTTAGCTCAATAATTTTTTTTTAATTAGAAAATTATGTTTTTATTTTAAAAATTAGTTAAATTTAGTTTGAATTTTTTTTATGAATTGATTAGATTAGGATTTTTTTTAAATGAAACGAAAAACCAAAAAAAAATCAAAACCAAAACATTTAATTTACAACATCAAAACAAAAATGAAAATGAAAACCAAAACCAAAAATTACAACAAAAAAGAAACTATTTAAAACATCTTTAAATTGTATACAACATACCCCCTATGACCACATAGGATCACATCACGTCCAACCCCTTATGACCACATATGACCCCATAAGATCAGCCATAGTGTCCAAATGGGTCATGTATGTGGTCTTAAGGGGTCATGCATGCACATTCTAATGTACATGTGTGACCCCTTAGGACCACATACATGACCCCTTAGGATACTATGCACAATCCCATGTGGTTGCACATGAACATTGTAGAACACATGAATGTATCCCCTTAAGCCATCTCCTATTTTCAAATTCATTCCCCTTTTAAGCCACATTTGTCCTATAATTTAGTTTGAGCCATTTCTATATTATACCTTGAGTTAGAATGTGTGCATATGTCTGACGAACCTTTACTAGGACCACATTCTGTTCTAATGGGTCATAATATGGTCCTAAAGGGTCACGCATGTGTTAGAACACGTGTGACCCCTTAGGACCACATATGACCCCTTTTACCATCCTAGTAGTTGGGGTATATTGCATACACTAAGTATAGGATGTTAAAAGGGCTCATATGTGGTCCTAAGGGGTCACGCATGCATTAGAACACATGTGTGACCCCTTACAACACAATGTGGGCCTAAAGGTCCATCACACACATGCCACTTTTTTAACATTTATGTACACAACATGTACCCCTTATGACCCAATTTGACCACATAAGATCTCCTATATTGTGTACATATGTCCATCCCCTTAAGTCAAGTGTCTTAAGTACATTAGGACTATACGCCTCTTAAAACATACTATTACAATCATACCCATTTTAATGTATATTAGGACCTATTAACTATATTTAAAGTAATTCTTCTTATAAAATGATCCCCTTAAGTATATGTATACTAGGACCTATAAACTATATGTATACCAGGACCTTTTAAAATGTATACTAGGACCTATTAACTATATGTATATACTAGGACCTTATAAAATGATCCCCTTAAGCCACATGTGTGTCCTATATTTAAAGTAAATCTGCTTTCCTTTACTTGCCTCATACATCCTATAATCTAGGCTAATAGTATTAAGCCACATACATCCTAATTAGGCCTATCATCTTAAGCCACATACATCCTAATTAGCCCAATCCCTTTAAGTCATGTGTCTTAAATGATTAATTACAAAATTTGTAGATGCTAAATTTGAAATTCCTATTCTAAACTTACATGAAATTAACTAATTACAACCATACGGGCCTCTTAAATAGCATGTAATAGGTCCTATTAACTATATATTCAATTTATTAAACTTAATTATGCTCAAATTAAATTTAATTTCGACCATGTCCCCTTAAGACACATGTAATTAGGAAATGTTGCATGTACATCCTATAATTTCTAGGCCTGTCCCCTTAAGCCACATACATCCTATAATTTGTAGATGCTAAATTTGAAATTCCTATTCTAAGTACATTAAATCAACTATTTACAACCATATGGGCCTCTTAACAAACTATTACAACAATTCCCCTTTTAACATACTAGGACCTATTCACTATATATATTATTAAACGCCATATATATAAAATAGCATAAAATAGGTCCTATTAACTATATATTCAATTTATTAAACTTAATTATGATCAAATGTAATTTAATTTCGACCATGTCCCCTTAACACATGTAATTAGGAAATGCACGTACATCCTATAATTTAGGCTTGTCCCCTTAAACCACATACATCCTATTATTTGTAGATGCTAAATTTGAAATTCCTATTCTAAGTACATTAAATTAACTATATTTACAACCATACGGGCCTCTTAACATACTATTACGACAATTCCCCTTTTAACATGTACTAGGACCTATTAACTATATATATTATTAAATGCCATATATATTAAATAGCATGAAATAGGTCCTATTAACTATATATTCAATTTATTAAACTTAATTATAATCAAATGTAATTTGATTTCGACCATGTCCCCTTAAGATACATGTAATTAGGAAATGCATGTACATGACTCGGCTTAAGGGGATGGGTGTACAATTGGGACATGTGGCTTAAGGGGATCAAACTAGAAATAAGACATGTTGCTTAAAAGAGGATCATTTGAAGTAAATTATAGAACATGACTTAAGGGGATATTAATTGATTAGAACATGACTTGGCTTAAGGGGATGGGTGTATGATTGGGACATGTGGCTTAAGGGGATCAAACTAGAAATAAGACATGTTGCTTAAAAGAGGATCATTTGAAGTAAATTATAGGACATGACTTAAGGAGATATTAATTGATTATAACATGACTCATCTTAAGGGGATGCATGTACGATTCGGACATGTGGCTTAAGGGGATCAAACTAGAAATAGGACATGTGCCAGGTTAAAAGAGATCATTTGAAGTAAATTATAGGATATGGCTTAAGGGGAGATTAATTGATTAGGACATGACTTAGCTTAAGGGGATGGGTGTACAATTGGGACATGTGGCTTAAGGGGATCAAACTAGAAATAAGACATGTTGCTTAAAAGAGGATCATTTGAAGTAAATTATAAGACATGACTTAAGGGGATATTAATTGATTAGGACATGACTCGACTTAAGGGGATGGGTGTATGATTGGGACATGTGGCTTAAGGGGATCAAACTAGAAATAAGACATGTGCCAGGTTAAAAGAGGATCATTTGAAGTAAATTATAGGATATGGCTTAAGGGGAGATTAATTGATTAGGACATGACTCGGCTTAAGGGGATGGGTATACAATTGGGACATGTGGCTTACGGGGATCAAAATAGAAATAGGACATGTGCCTTAAAATAGGATCATTTGAAGTAAATTATAGGACATGGCTTAAGGGGAAACTAGTTGATTATGACATGACTCGGCTTAAGGGGATCAAAATAATAAGGACAAAAAAAATTAGAATCTAGATGGAAGTGCAAAATAGTCAATTTCATATTTTAAATGAATTATGAAAACAGGTATATATATATTTAAAAAGCATTTTATAATATCAATTTAAATCATTTCAAAAGACATACATAATTTTAAAACAAGTATACGTACCTCTATATATTAAATATTTATTCCGTTACATGTAACATAATTGTGTAAGAGCTCTCAATAAGGGGATGGACCTATATATATCGAACAATAATATTTAAACCATCTATATGATCAAATGGTATGTAATAAAAATAAATTATACATGTACACATATATATATACATACATTTAACATGTATACATACCTCTTTATTTAAATACTTATTCCATTGTACCATATGCATCCTCTCTTTTTTCCAAAGCATCTATAATTGTCTCGTGATCTTCCATAGAAATTGTCCACAACTTTTTATTACTAGGTTTGCTGCAATATCTCACTAGTTGTATATTTGTTGCAACAATCAAATGTGAGTAGTGTATTATCTTCTTATGTGTTTCATAATCTTCAAAAGTAGGCAAACCATTCTTCCTTGTCAAATATTTCCTTAGCCAAGTTCGAACAACTACCACTGAACCAGTCGAATAATGAAAACCATCATCATCTTCTCGAGGATTAATTAGTTTGTGTTTAGTCTCAACACATCGAGCCAACCAATATTCTTTCTCCTTTTCATTTTCCTCGGGTGCAACAATGGCATACACATGTCCTAGACAAACAAAAAATTAATGCATTATCACAATTTAGAATTAAAAACATACCATTTTTAATTTACACTAAATATAAAAAAGTTTGAAACTACTTTTATTAAATGGCCAACAAAATAATAAAAAAAGATTACCTTTATGTACAAGGTTTGAAACACGATCATAATCATCTGATGCAAATAGTTCATCATTATCTTCAATTGTGTTAATCTGATCTTGTACTTGAGTAGGAGTCAACGATCTTTGATTCCAATCTTCAACCCATTCAGTATTCTCACATACATCAGAATCACCTGAAATACAAAACTGACAAAAACATGCAAGTTCCCTTATCCATATAGTCCATGTGCTTGCATTTGAACTCTTAAATGAATGCCATTTCGCCGATCCACTAATTGTCTCACAATCAAGTTTCGGCACAATGTTTTCCTCTTCAACTAACCAAAAGAATTGTTGAATTGTAGAGTTCACACTTGATCCAGTAGATAAGGTTGTGTTGCACCAATCTACAATTGCACGTGCATCTTTAAATTTTACATTAACTTCAAATTTTAATTGCTCTCTAGCAAGAATTATTTTAACACATGCACTAGCTCCATCATGTTCTCCTTTGCCATGTCAAGCTTCAAAAAAACTCCATATATGTTGGATATTGTATTCCTTGTGAGCCCTACTTAACCAATAAAACATTTGAGCATTCTTGAATTGTCCAATACTCTGACCATATAAGATGTTCTGTCATCTGGATTCCTCTTTCTCTTATATTTCTATAAAATATGCTGAAACAATATTGAACAAACTCTAACGAGTGCATCCTATTATCACTCACATAGAAATGATACTCCCTTAGGATTTTTCTATCATCCTCTGTGCTATCATCTGCGTGTCTATAAACAATCTGAACTAAAATAGCAACTTGAGTGGAATTTTAATATTGAGATTGAATTTCCTCTTGTGGCTTAAGAGTATAGTTTTCTACAAAGTCCACCACTGATAGTATACTTCCAACTAGAAATGTATTTCTACATGTGTGAAATTGAGAATCAAGCCATCTAGCATGTTGAGAGTGTGTCACATATTTTGGTACAATCTTACTTTTAAATTCTGACATGAATGCATGTACACTAACCTTCTCTATGATTAAATCGACATGCTTTCCTATTTTTCCATCCTTTAAGGGATACACAACATTCTTAAATCTTCTAACATCCACTAGTTGTTGTCCAAAATCAGTTTCACTACTCTCATGCATACATTCTACTAGTGATAAAAAATTTTCACAACTAGAACATTGTCCAAAGATACATGAATGTAAATAAAATAATTGTCCATCAGTTCTTTGACAAAATAAACTTGCTACAAATTCTTTGATTGATTCAGGTGGCATATCAATACCACATTCCTGGATAAGCATGTTACTATGCAAAACACAATGTATGTATCGAAAAACATCATAATAGTAATGAAATTGCACGTGCATTTTACAACAACAAGAGACTCTTTGCTTGTTAATTTTCACATACCAAGGCTTGCATTTTTCAAATGATCTTTGACTTATAGTGATATTTCCAGGTAACAAAACTTCATCCAAATTTTTTTTATAAAATTCAATTTGAGTTGTGTCTAATAGGTGTTTTGGATGAGGGTCACGAATTTTACACCCCATTCTCAACTTTAGAACATCTCTAGCATTAGATGGTACCCTTGTATTATCATGCCAAAACTTTTCAACCAAAGATTTCACTTCAATATTCAATTTCATATCTAACCTACAAAGTCTACCACTAAAACTCCAACTTTGGTTGATTGGATCACTTTCAATACTTTCTCTTCTTTTAGCTGCTCTAACCAATGTTTTAGGATGCATCTTTAAAATTCCACTAATATTGCTTACCATCCTTTTATTCAAGGTTACTTTATTCACTATGGCAGTTGTTATAGCTCGTCGCGCCGCATTCTTATCTTTAGATCAACTCGTTGTACCAATAGATTCAATGGCGCTTGCAATAGTAGACATAACATTCTTAACAGATTCTCTTTTTTTATGGTTTCACATAGATGCCTATTTTTTTCATCACTTTTCTCATTTTCCACATATTCATCAATTGCATCATAATTTGACATTGAATTGCAAGTTTTTTTAGATAAAAAAATTCTTTGTATATTCTATTGGCATATGTTCTTATCTGTCTCCAAGAAATCTTACCAAGAAGATTATCCAAAACATTTTTTTCAATTTTTATAAAAAAGTTTTCCTAATCTTCAACAATTGGAGGATTTTCATTTTCACCATGTTCAAAAGGATTTTCAGTTTCAACATTCAAAATAATTTCATCTTTACCAACATGAAGGTTTTCATTTTCATGGAAAATTCTATCAATCTCAACATTGGTATATCTAGCTTCTACTAAATCAACAATATGAATATTACCTATAATCACATTATCCATGTCTTGCAGAGAAGGATTTGAAGATGTACCTCGATAATTTGAAGATGTACTTGGATTTAAGAATGTTGTACTTGGAATATTCTTCATAATTATTTCATTCACATCATCTGCATCCATAATTGCATCATCTACGTCCATCTGATCCCCCAAGCCATCATCTTGAATGTTTTGTCTCTTCCATTGTTGTCGATCTAGAAGCATCAGGATTAGTCATTTGTCAAATCGTCATTCTTCTATCCCTTTGACGTTTGGCCTCTTTCACTCGTTCTTGTTGAATTTCCTCGATGGTAAATTTCCTCCTTTCTTCTGACGTTGTTTAGACCCCATGACTAAAAACTTATGCAATAAATGCCACATTCAAAAAATGGATCTAAAATTGCAACCAAAAAGCATCCAAAGGACAACTAGATCATAATATATCATGTAAAAACTTGCACATTTGAATTGAAATGTTTTATTATGTTAAATGATCATATATTTATACAATTTAAAAAAAAAATTAATGGTTAAAGCAAACAGGATCCCGTGTTGAAAACGGGATCCCGTTTTATTTTGAAACAAGATCTCGTTTGCTTTTTTTTTTATAAATAATTTGCAATAAAGAACGGGATCCCATTTTCAACATGAGATCCCTTTTGTAAAAAGACTCTTTTGGGGCCCGCTTGTAGGTTTGGAATTAGGCTTGATAAATGGTTCAAAAAGCCGAACCTGAGGCTCGGAACTGGTTTGACCTGCAACTTCAAGCCTAAATCAAGCTTCATACAAAAAAATGACTTCAAAAATATATCTGAACACCTAATTTTCAGAATTTTTTTAAACAACAAAAACCCATTATAGTACACACTGTCTAGATTCCAAATATATAATTTTTTAAGAAAATGGATCAATATTTTTAATTTTAAAATAATTTCTAATGAAAGAGATCCATAAACTTGAAATAACATGGTTTTTTAAAATTTTAATAACCTTTTTGTCTTTACATTTTTTGAAAAAAAAATTATATGGCATCAAACTACAGACAAATCTATACAGTTTTTAAAAAAAAAAATTTAAAATGTTAAGTTTAGGTCAAATTATGCTTGCCGTACACGCGGATTTTTCAAAACAGTGATTATGCCCAATTAAAAAATAACCAAAAAAAAATATATAGAAAAAAATTACAAAAAAATATCCTCATCAAAGGTGAGTGAGTTATAGATCTTTTCCCAAAAGGATAAAGAAAAATAGTTTCATTTAGGTCAAATTATGATTGTCGTACATGGGCATGGTATGGTCCTAAAAGGTGACTTTTAAACTATAGGTTTTACTAATGCCTATTCAAACTTCCTTTTTAAGATCTGGGTATTGAAAAAAATTACATATTTGGAAAGTAGACTTCAAGCACTACATTTTCTATTACTGAATTTTTTCAAGAATCATCCTTTAAGTGCCTCAAATATTTAGGTCAAATGGGACAAAATCAAAAAAAGGGAAAAAACTTCCACTTTTTGGCCAAAAAGTGGACACAACTTCTTGCACTTACCTCTCCCCTTAGCCATATTTAAAAGGTTTAATTCACCGGTGGAGTGTTCTCTTCACTAGGTGAAGGAATAGTTTCTTCTCCAGGTGAGTCATCACTTTTCTTCTTGCATATCCAATTCATTTCCTCTCTAGTTTCTTCAATATTAATTTTGTCCTTTCCTTTCTGATCCTTAGAAGAATTGACCGATTTGCTATTTCTGAATCTGCAGAATTTTGCAAGGTGCCCCGGTTTGTTACAATGATAGCAGGACATACTAGATGATTTCCAAGGTCCTACATTTCCTCTCCCATTTCTTCTTCTATAGTTCATAGCCACATCACCAAAGTTATTACAAATGGTGCAAATGACATTTGTTACCTTTTCCATTTGAAATGGACTAAACTGGTTGCCATAGGGTCTTTGCCAATTCATGTTGACTCAGTTGTCAAAATTCCTCATCCAGTTGCCATTTGGTCTAGGATGCATATGTGGTATAGGATTATTAGCTCCATATCTGCACTCAACATATCTATGTCCATACATTCCACATGTAAAGCAATGACCTTCAAACTTCTTAGACACATACCTGGCATTAGTATTGAAACTTGTATTTATGTTAGGTTTGTCTTTACAAATATTTGCAGTGTGACCAGGCTTATGGAAAACAAAACAGATAGGCTTAAATACCTTCTTATCGGTAGGCTTATTGATCTTAGGAGAAGATTTGTTCTTAAGAGTGTTGCTCTTAGTACCAGAGGATTCACCTTTCTCAGATGTGTGAAAACCAAGTCCATAGGTATCACCTTACATCCTTTGTGATTGAATTTGTTCTTCAAGCAAGGTAGAACTCTTGTTTAACTTTTCTAGTTTCCCATTAGCTTCGGTAAGCTATTCAGTGAGATCTTCATTATGCTTTGACAAGTTATCTCTCAGATATGATGCTAATTCAAGATCTAGCTGCAAGTTCTCTTTCTCCTCTCTTTTAGCATTCAAATGCTCATGCAAGGTGGCATTTTCTTGCTTAATCTTGGAAATCTCTTGATCTATTTCCTTGATAAGATCTTCAGCAGCTCTTCTGGCTTCCAGTTCCTGACTCATGCAGATAGTGAGACCTTCTAGCTCTCTCCTCCGATTTATCTTTTCACCATTTAACTTTTCAACTTCCTCAGCTAAAGCATCAATATTGGCCTCATCTGAATAACTATTATTAGATATCTCCAACAATTGTTTAGTAAGCTCTTTCCTTTTGACTTGTGAAGCTTTCAGTTTGACCCTAAGGATATCAAGCTCATTACCGCTAGCTTCTAGCTCTCTAGCCATCTCAAAGTAGCTCATGTCCCCCATGGTGGTTTCAAGGCTCCCTTCTAAGAAATTAGGCTTTAAAGAAGTTCGGCTCTAATACCAATTGATTGACTTGAAAAGAACTAAGAGGGGGGGTGAATTAGTGACACCAAAAATAGAACTACTTCAAATACTAACCAATAGATGAACTTAACAAAACTTTTAAACACAATGCATGTAATCCAAAATGATATAACAACATCCACCATAACACAAGTGTTTTTATGTGGAAAACCCAAATACGTAAAAACCATGGTGAGATGGAACTCACAAGTTAACTATCTGCAGTAATAGATAACTGATAGGTTAGGGTCTACAAAGTGCTCTGCTAGGAGCGAATCTTGTTAGAGATCCTAAAGCATGATTAGAATCTTATACCCTATTAAAGGTTACCCTATTAGGAGTAACCTTAGTGGAGGATTTCTAAATCCAAACTAATGGATAACCCTGTTAGAGGATTTGTACAAAGAAGCTTGTTAGAGCTTACCCAGTTAGGGGATTTGAATTCTGCTATGATTGTTAGAAAACAACAGGATTGGTTTGATTTGTCTGAGTAGCGCAATGATTTCTTGCTCAGATCCTTCTAAGCATATTCAACACTTCTCTTCTACATACTCTGCAACTTAACTCTTTTTTCTTGCACACAACAAATCACATTTTCTCTTCATGCAGCATACAAAATAATTCAATGTGATGTCAATATATAGACATTAAGATTTCATGTCGGCCCAAACAAATCATTACACAATTTCCTAGGTGCAGTGTATCTGGTCAAGTGATCATAACTCATCACAAAAATACTGCCAAAATTTGTTGGTGGGATAGGTCATCACGATTTGTGGTAACTCATCACAAAATCAACGAATATCAGTTGGAACAATCAATACCCATTAGAGTTAAATATATAAACCGTTATCCTTGAATCTCCTGATATAATCTCCACTTGATCTTCATGTTGATGCCAAATAATGTGTATCCACTAGTTGTCTTCTAAACATATACTGGTTGTCACAAAGTACCGGTTAGAGATAAACCTCTTAGTATAAACTCTACCATACTGGTTGTAGTATAAACAACTTGAAGTTATACCGGTAGACAATAAAAAAATATGTGTGTGTATGTGTTTCATCAATGACATCATATGATGAATATCTTACAATCATCATCAAGCCAACAAAACCATGATGCACACTATGCATACCTCAAGATAAGCTCCACTTACCGGTGGAGTGACACCTTGTCATATTCATCTTGCAATGGACTCATGTGACTTCCCTGTTTGTGCAACATCTCTTCAAACAAGCACATGTGATTCGGTTTGGGCACATTCACGATCAGTCATCTCTTCAAATGGTGACTACATCTTCATCTGGTGGGAGTCTTGTTGTTCTGCAACCTCACAGTGTTTCGATGACCTGTTCATTCTTCTCTTCTAGTGTTGATGTGATTCATGTAATATTATGCCTCTTCATTACAAACACCATCCAAACATTCTACTCATTGTCAACACTTCACTTTCCTATTGACATACTCTTCTTGCTGGTGATACACTATGCCGGTATCGGTAACCTTATCATTCCATCCACACAAGTCAAGCACAAACTTGTGTACTAGTGACTCGAGTGATCATCTTCCTTACCTTACAGGTGTTCTGCAACACAAGGTGATATCCAAGATATCACATCCTGTACTACTTCATAACAATGTTGCACATACATCCCTTCCACCGGTTGACATCAATGACAACACAATCCCAACTAACATGTATCACCTAATGCTATACCACAAATAAATATTTATTCTACACAACTAGATTAAAAAAATGTTTTTGATTACGAAACAAACAGGTTCTAAAGGGACCCAAAACCCTTTAACAAAAAACAACATCAAAAACTTAGCATGAGTAAAACCAATAGAATTACAGTTTAGAGATGGAAAAAGAACAACAAAAAACAAAAGATAGCAAAGAGACGGTAGAAAGGAAGAAGCTAGTACAATTTTTTTAGGGCCTTTGCAACCTCAATTTCCAACTAAGTCATGTTTAGAGTAATTTTCTTAAGCTCCTAGATTTTTTGATTTGTAGATTTCTTATTCAAATTAGCTCTGGTTCTTTTGCAAGGCCAAACCGTTTTCTCCTATTTTTTTTTCAAAGCATTGACATCCACTATAGTGCCATGTTGATGGAAGGATTCAACATTTCCAGCCATGGTGTTTATACTCTCAATATATTTCTTCACCACTTTGTGGTTGTAGGTGACCAAAGATATCAAATTCTCATCAACCCTCTAGAACTTGTTCTTCATCTGACTCAACATGCCCTCAAACTCTTTCTTGAGTTTATCCTCCAGCTGTGACAATTTGCTATCATAGTCTTTCTTTATCTCACTTACTGTACCCATTGTTTTCTACATGGAATCCATAATTGGCTTTCTCTGGTCTACCATCCATTGTTCAATAGCATGGATATCATTTTTTCTATTAATTGCCCAAAGTTTCAAATTGATGTCCTTAATTTCATAAAAATCCCATTTCAACATCCTAAATTTGTCCGTGATAGCATCGCAAGCCATGGACAGGACATCATCAAGGTTCTCTCTTTCCAAATTGAGAAAAGAAGAATTGGAATTGAGGTTCTATTATTTTTGGAAGGGGGTTCTATCACTTGTCTGGGATGGAGTTCTGGGATGGCTCAGAGTTAGAAATTAAAGTAGAGGTAGAGGAGACTCTGCCTCATTTTTCGACCCAAAATCAAATTCATGCATATCAATATTCTACTCTTCCTCATTAGAGGATAGGCTAACATGATCTTCTTCCCTAGACACACTAGACCCTTTTGGAACCCTAGAAGAAGGGGAGGGGAGGGTTTTGATGTGGTCATGGATAAGGAAAAGAAAACCCCCATGAAGGATAGGAAATTTATTGTTTTTCCTATGGTCCTTAATGCCATTGATGGACGTCATTAAGAAGGGGAAATAAATCATCACATTGTGCCTAAAAATATTAAGAAAGACAAAATGATGCTCGTAGGCCCTAGTGTACATCTTGTTGGTATTCTGGTATGGTTTTGTCATTGATGTCAACACCTACTTAAAAACTAGCACTTTGGAGATCCAACAACATTCACTAGCAAGCAAGTAACTATTACATAGTTACTGGGATATGGTTCACCGGCAGGATATAATGTTCACTGGTACCTAGAATGATATGGAAGACACTTGGTAATGTTGAAGACATCATGTGGATACTTTGTTTTGAAGAATTAATCATTGGTATATTCATATTTACATACTTGGTTTTACCGACAAATAGGTCTAGGGTTATCTAGGGTTACACCGACAAGTTTATCTTTTCCAGATCAGCATGGCACGCTATGGAGATGATTTATTATTGATGTAAATGCATTAAGCCGACATGTTTAATCAGTTATTGCATCGTATATTATATTGTATGTAAAATGTTTTTATTGTAATATCTTGTAGAGCCAACCTACTAAAATTGGTCTTAGGTTATGGTATAAATGTAAGATCTTATTTGTAAGATCAAGTGTGGAATGCGAAAAACAATTGTGTGAAGGTATGTGTGAGATTAAGCAGAGGTATACCTGAAGACATCATTTGAAGGTGAAGCTAGGTTTTTGTAGAAGCATATCAGCATTACACCGGTACTGAATCTAGCATATGAAGATGCTATTTTGTGCAGTACATTCTTATTGGATTTAACCATCCAACTATAGTCAGTGTGACTCCCATTTTGTGATTGAGCAGTGAGCTCTAGGCTATTGGCCTTTCTGCATGTGCAGATCCCATTTATGTACACTTACTATCTATAGTAGTATCATCTGATTGTGGGTAAGGTTTCCCACAGTGGTTTTTCCCCTTACAAGGTTTCCACATACAAAATATTGGTGTTATGTGTTGTGGATGACTCTATGTTTATGTTTCATGCATTAATCTTTACCGGTATAGCAATTTACTATTAACACTGTCTACCGACACACTTAACTGGTTTACCAGTATTAAGCATTAAGTTGGTTAATTGGTTTTTGGTTTAAATTTATTAGACAACTGATTCACCCCCCCCCCCCTCTCAGTTGTCTCTTGGACTTAAAAATTGGTATCAGAGCCTAGTCCTCTTTTGCAGAAGTTTAACAACTTGAGGAGATCCAATGTCTACTAATTATTTCAGGAAGGATAGTCCTAAACTTGATGGAACCAACTATGGGATATGGAAGATCAGGATGGAGACACATCTGAATTACATCGGTAAAGACATCTGGGAAGTTACAAAGAATGGTTATACTGCTACTATAGCTAGTTAGACTACTCCAACTACCTTAGCTAAAGATGAAGAGAATGATTGCAAAGAAAGAGAAGCACTTTTGAGCATATTATCAGATCAACAAATCATGGGATTATCAAACTGGTCTACTGCTAAAGCTATTTGGGATCATTTGGAAACACTAAATGAAGGAGATTCAATAGTCAAGATTGCAAAACTTGAAAGCTTCTGAGTCAGGTATGAACATCTGAAAATGGAAGAAGATGAAAGGATTTATGCTTTTATGGAAAGAGTAAATGAAATTGTTTTGGGTATTAAATGTTGTGGAGGAACCCTGAGTGAGGATGAAATTGTTTCAAAAATCTTAAGAGGATTGCCACGGGCATATAAAATGAAGGTTACTACTATATATGAGTTGAGAACAATGCCTAATACATCAGTAACTAAGGATACATTTATTGGAAAACTTTCAGCCTTTGAAATTGAGGAATTTGGTCATGTTGCTACTATAAAAACTGATTTGGCCTTTAAAGCATCAACATCATTTTCTCCATCATTTGACAAATTAGACTAGAAAGCCTTTTATGTAAGAGAACTTGAAGAAACCAGGAAGGAGAATGAAGAGCTTGAAGAACTTGAAGCACTATTTGCAAGAAAAATGCTAAAAGGTCTAGTTGGAAGTAAGTATGAAGGTAAAGCACCCTTTAAATGTTTTAACTACAATAAGATTGGTCATATGTCTTTGAGATGCCCTGATAGACATGCTAGACTAAGAGAAGAAGCTATAAGAACATACAAGCCTAATCCTGAATATCAGAGATACAGATTTAAGAAGAACAAGGACAAATCCTATTACATTGCTGATGAAGGTGTGACTGATGATTCTGATGAGGATCCAGCAGACAATGGATGGGTTTTTGTTGCTATAACAGAGGATCAACTGACACCTACTGCTCAACCAATAGAACAAGCCCTAGCAGCTAAAGTTGAAGTAAAGGATGAATGGATAATTGACCCAGGATGCTCACATCATATGATAGGAGACAAAGGTAAATTCTTGAACTTTCAAGAATACAATGTAGGTTTAGTAAGATTTGGAGATGACAAAGCCTATTCAATCAAAGGTAAGGGTTCAATATCTCTTGATGGTAAGCATAACACTGACAATGTCTACTATGTTGAAGGATTAAAGCATAATCTTTTAAGTGTTAGTCAATTAGTTGAGAAAGGATTTCAGTTACAATTTTAAAATGGAAAATGTAAAATCATGAATAGAACTGGTTTGGAAATTGCAACCGGTAATCAGACTAGAGGTAATATCTTTCATTTGAATAACAGTGAAAAGGCATGCTTGATTACACATATAGATGAAAGTTGGTTATGGCATAAGAGACTATGTCATGTAAACTTTGATTGCATGGTAAAAATCAGTACTTCTAAGGCAGTTAGAGATCTACCTAAAATTGTGAAACCTCAAAATACAATTTGTAAGGAATGTCAATTTGGAAAACAAGTTAGAGCTAGTTTCAAAAGTATTCCAGAAAAATCCAATAATGCTCTTGATTTAATTCACACTGATTTATGTGGTCTAGCTAGAACTAAAAGCTTACAAGGTGATAGATATTTCATGCTAATTATTGATGATTATTCTAGAATGTGTTGGGTTACTTTTCTCAAAGAAAAATCAGAAGCACTTGGGAAGTTCAAATTATTCAAAGAAATGGTTGAGAATGAAACTGGTAAGAAAATCAAATGTTTAAGATCAGATCAAAGAGGAGAATTCACATCTAAGGACTTTAATACATTCTGTGAAGTGAATGGAATTAGAAGACAGTTATCAGCACCTCAGACACCACAGTCGAATGGAGTTGTTGAAAGGAAAAATAGAACTATCTTGGATGCAGCAAGAAGTATGTTATCAGAAGCAAATCTACCACATGTATATTGGAGAGAGGCAATTAGCACTGTTGTCTATACATTCAACAAAGTTCACATCAAAGGTGAAACTAGTAAGACCCCTCGTGAACTATGGTTTGGTAATACTCCTACTCTTAAGTATTTCAGAATTTTTGGAAGTAAATGTTATATTAGAAGAGATGAGTATATTGGCAAATTTGATCCTAGAAGTGATGAAGGAATATTTCTTGGTTATTCATCTAAGAGCAAGGCATATAGATGTTTTAATAAGAGATTGTAGAAAATTGTTGAGAGTACAAATGTAAAGATTGATGAACAATTCAGAGGAACTTCAAGGTATGTAGACTCTGAACTGGCAACAAAAATTGTGACAAATGAACCTAGACTAAATCCACCGGTATAGAATGAAGATCTAGTTACGCTGGTATCATTAGAGGATTCCACAGTAATTGAAGAACAACAACAAACTAAGACACCCCGGTATGTAAGATTGAATCATTCTGAAGATCAGATAATTGGAAACAAATTTAAAGGAGTTATGACAAGAGGAAGATTGGCAAATGAAGAGGTACGTCTTATTTCTCAAATTGAACCATCATCTATCAATGAGGCATGTGAAGATAATTTTTGGATTAAAGCTATGGAAGAAGAATTAGGACAAATTGAGAAAAATAATACTTGGACATTAGTTCCCCGGCCTAAAGATAAAAATGTAATTGTAACCAAATGGGTATTTAGAAACAAACTTAATGAAGATGGTAAGGTTGTCAGAAATAAAGCAAGACTAGTGTGTAAGGGATATTCTTAGAAAGAAGGAGTTGATTACAATGAAACCTTTGCACCAAAAGCTAGAATTGAGGCAGTTAGATTATTCTTGGCTTTTGCAGCTCATAAGGACTACAAAGTTTATCAAATGGATATTAAATGTGCATTTTTGAATGGAGATCTTGAAGAGGAAGTATATATTGAACAACCTGATGGATTTTCCTTGACAGATGACAATGATATGGTTTGCAGGTTAAGGAAAGCTCTATATGGACTGAAACAAGACCCAAGGGCTTGGTATGCAAGATTGGATAAGTATCTTTTAAAGATTGGTTTTACTAAAGGAAATGCAGATAGCAATTTATATCACAAACTAACTAATGATGACATCTTGATTATTGAAGTATTTGTTGATGATATAATCTTTGGAGGAGAAGATGAATTATGTAAAGAATTTTCTATTAAAATGTAGCAAGAATTTGAAATGTCTATGATTGGAGAAATAAAATTCTTTTTAGAATTGCAGATTTCACAGATTGATAAAGGTATATTTTTGAGTCAATCCAAGTACTTGAAAGAATTACTAAAGAAATTTGGGATGGAGAACTCTAAACCGGTAAGCACACCCATGACTACAAATGACAAATTATCTCAAAGGGATGAATCTACACCTATTAATCCAACTAGATACAAATCTATGATAGGAGGTTTACTACATTTGACACAAACCAGGCCTGATATTATGAATGCAGTATGTATTGTTTCTAGATTTCAAAGTAATCCTAAGGAAAATCATGAATCGGTAGTAAAAAGGATTTTCTGGTACTTACAAGGCACAACAAATCTCGAATTATGGTATCCTAGAGATGAAAACTTTGACCTATGTGCATACACAAATGCAAATTGGGCAGGAGATGTGGATGATAGAAAAAGCACCACTGGAGGAGCATTCTTTCTTGGAAAAAGATTAGTTTCTTGGTTGAGTAAGAAACAGAGCTGTACATCTTTATCAACAACAGAATCAAAATATGTTGCAACAGCAACTAACTGTACACAGGTACTATGGCTTAAGCAAATGTTGAAAGACATAAAGGTAAAGTGCAAGGAACCCATTACTATATATTGTGATAAAACTGTAACAATTGATATATCTAAGAATCCGGTATTACATTCTAAAACAAAACATGTTTCTATCAGACTGAATTTTCTAAGGGAAAAAGTTGAAGAAAAAGAGATAAAATTGGTTTATGTGAATACTAAAGAACAACTCATAGATATTTTCACAAAACCTTTGCCTAAGGAGACCTTTGAATATCTCATAGATCAGCTTGGAGTCATACCACCATTGATAGAGACTTAGACAGTTGATGATTGTCATCAACCGACAGAATTGAAAGACAAATCTTTTACTCCGGTCTTTGATGAGGAAGCTATTTCTCAGGGGGAGTAGTTGGTATTTTGTATAAACTTGATTTTTGTAACTTTGGCATTTGATGTCAAAGGGGGAGAGATATCTATGGAAAAACACATTATCTTTTGAGGAGAGATTGGTATTGAAAATAAATCTTTGGATAAACACATGTTGCTCCCAGGGGGAGAGATTGTTGTTTAGGAGATTGTTGGTTTTTGGTATTTGGCATTTCTATTTTGGCACTTTGATGGTTTTTCCATCTTGTGTTGCCATCAATGCCAAAGGGGGAGATTGTTGGTATTTTGGTATGCTTTTGTCATTGATGTCAAAACCTACTGAAAACTAGCACTTTGGAGATCCAACAACATTCATCAGAAAGCAAGTAACTATTGCATAGTTACTAGTATATGGTTCACCGACAGGATATAATGTTCACCGGTACCTAGAATGATATGGAAGACACTTGGTAATGTTGAAGACATTGTGTGGACACTTTGTTTTGAATAATTAATCATTGGTATATTCATATTTACATATTTGCTTTTACCGGCAAATAGGTCTAGGGTTATCTAGGGTTACACCGACAAGTTTATCTTTTCCAGATCAGCATGGCATGCTATGGAGATGATTTATTATTGATGTAAATGCATTAATCCAACATGTTTAATTGGTTATTGCATCAGATATTATATTGTATGTAAAAAAAAATTATTGTAATATCTTGTAGAGCTGACCTACTAAAATTGGTCTTACGTTATGGTATAAATGTAAGATCTTATTTGTAAGATCAAGTGTGGAATGCGAAAAAGAATTGTGTGAAGGTATATACGAGATTAAATAGAGGTATACATGAAGACATCATTTGAAGGTGAAGCTAGGTTTTTGTAGAAGCATATCAGCATTACACCGGTACTGAATCTAGCATATGAAGATGCTATTTTGTGCAGTACATTCTTATTGGATTTAACCATCCAATTGTAATCAGTGTGACTCCCATTTTGTGATTGAGTAGTGAGCTCTAGGCTGTTGGCCTTTCTGCATGTGCAGACCCCATTTATGTACACTTACTATTTGTAGTAGTATCATCTGATTGTGGGTAAGGTTTCCCACCATGGTTTTTCCCCTTACAGGGTTTCCACGTACAAAATATTGGTGTTATGTGTTGTGGATGACTCTATGTTTATGTTTCATGCATTAATCTTTAATAGTATAGCAATTTACTATTAACGCTATCTACCAGCACACTTAACTGGTTTACCAGTATTAAGCATTAAGTTGGTTAATTGGTTTTTGGTTTGAATTTATTAGACAACTGATTCACCCCCCCCCCCCACCCTCTCAGTTGTCTTCAGGACCTAACACATCTACCATCAAGGGTAACATATTTCATCAAAACAATAAGAACAAAGCACCATATAGATTTCATGTTACTCATGTCATAGCTTCTTTTATCCACTTTGGTCAACTTTTTCCTCTCCTTCTCATTTCTGGGAAATATTTTGACAGTGGCATCAGACATTTTTCTATCTGTAGAATTTTGTGTCTTTGATTGATAGAACAATGACTTCGGTGATCAACTTCTCATCAATTTCCACCTTTCTGCCCTCAATTTGGATTTTCCCATCCTTCAAACCCTTGGCAAATTTCTTTGTGACATTTCCATGAGCTCCGTGAAATCTTTCAATAAAAGAGTCGATCCAGAATCCACCATATTGTTTTATTATTCCTGAGCTCTCCATAGTTTAAGGGTTCAACCCTTTTACTTTCTCCTCCCATGGTGTCAACAATGAAATTGGTTCATAGGGTAGGGAAATTCCAAAAAGGGTCCCAAAATACCCAAAAAGCATGTGACACAACTAGAAATAATACAAGATTGACACACTTAATAATTAAAATTTGATCCATCATATTAAGGAGTGACATGTTCATTTAAAGGTATAGCTTGTTTTTCCTAAGCCAAATCATATAGCGTCAAGGCCTTAATGTCTGCCGATATCCTATCACCAAGCCTCCACATTTTTTCATCATTTCTCCTCACTCCCAAATTAGGAAAGTGGTCAGCCAACCAATTAGCTTCACGATAGGAATGGGAGATATTAAAGTTTTGATATGATTTTAATAAATCCTTCACTCACTCAATCCAAATTTTAATGTTCTAAGAAGGTTTATTATTTTCCCAATAGGCATTGGATTATGTTGTTAGAGTACCCCTCAAGCCAGACAAAATTAACATTGATTTTTTTTGCCAACAATAGCTAATGGTAGGTAGCCACAACTTCAGCAAGGTGGTTTTTTTGACATCACAAGGGGAGTGCCACTGCTAATAATATCCTACTATTTTCATCCCTAATTACTCCCCCACACACATCCGGCTAAAGGTTTCCCTTGGTTGCCCCATTAGATTAATCCAATGTTATATACATCTAATCAAATTATATAAATACTTCATCAAAGTCGTCCGTGAAACCACATGAATGTCCAACCTACTCTCATGTTCCATAAAAATACTTGCAATAACATCCAAGATGTATGGCATATCAAGAAAGATATACTCTCATCCTCTAAAATGCAAATGGACCAGAAAGGTGAAGATGCACAAATCCAAAGAACACGAGCATAAAATCCAAGTGATACCAAAGGCTCCAAGCTATATTCAAATGGAGAAAATCCATCATGATTAGAAATAGAAACCAAGAAAATGACAATCCATCAAATAATCCATGGTCTATGAGGTATCAAAATATTAATATAAATTGTGAAAATCATATATCCAACCCATACACAAAAATTGCAAGCTTTGTGTATCAAACTTGTCCATGAAGAACATACACATTTAGAAACTCACATTGCATGTGTATTGTCAAATCTAAAAAATAACATGGGTACCACGTCTACAATTAGCATCATCTATAAGGTGTAATAAATATTATGTATTACTATAATGGTGGAAAATGGGGATTTGCTAGCCTAATTGTATGAATTAGGAACAAAAACCATTTATCGACAAAATATATTAAGGGGTATAAGAGTCAATAGGATTAGCCTCAAATCTATTGAAAAGGGTTTAGCACAAATTGGACTTCTTTACTTTGCTAGTTTGAGTTTAAATTTAAATTGATGATTGAAAATTAAAGGTAAAGATGTAAAATTGATAGTGATCAACATAAATATATTGTTTCAAAATAGATATGCAGACATCAAGTACAGATATATAAATAGTAAACAGAGAGGAACTTGTCTGAAATATGAGCTTACAAATGTAGGGCAATGGGGCTAGGTGACTTTATCTCAAAGTTATTAGATGTGGATATCAGAAATAGATTTTGGATCAAGATGTCATTCTAAGTGTCTCCATGAAATTCCATCAATGGGGCTAGGTAAACTTATCTTGTCTTTTCTGCTTCTTCAAAATCTAGTTTTGTGTGTCTCATCCTACTCTTTCTAGATCTATATTCACTCTCTCCAAATCTATCACCTACACACACAAGAGGGGAAAATAGTTTTAGGTTGATAGGGTTTTTCCTAGGTCAAACCCTTGTTTGGAATTAACCCTTAATGAAATAGATATGAGTGAAAGAAAAGTTATGAAGGATACCTCAAACTTGATGTTGTTAATCATTATGATGATGCAATGCTCTTCAAACAATACCTACATATGCAAACTAATGCAATAACATGACATAAAAAGACCTAAAAGAATCAATTATGAAAATAAGTTTGCATGAATATTTCTACAACTTATTGCTCCATAATTCTCAAATCTAAAGAATCTTTGAAGGATATGGTGAGATGAAATGTGTATTCTTGTAGATACTTGAGAATTATTATGATTGATGGATATGAAAATGAGTAAGGAAAGATTATGTTATATAGGTTTCCCAAGTTATTTCATAAATTAGGCCAACCTCTAGTGGTCATAATAAAATATCAAGATCAAGAATCAACTTGTGGGAACTAGCACACTAACATATTTAAAAATGAGCCCATTATGGGGGCACAATGGTATCTATCACCCTATTACTCTACGAAAAGGGACCCTAGCACCCTAGTCCACCTAAAAAGGGGTGAAACAAAGGTAGATTAGGTGTACATAGGTTGAGGATAGAGACCTAGATCACCATATGATCATATGACATCATTTTTGTAGTGTAAAGATAGAAATTTTCTTGAATTTAGATACAATGAGACATAGTAAGGAAAGGGCACAAAAGGGAGTGTAAAATTGTACAAGGTTACAATTTACCAAACTAAATTTAGCCCCCACTTTAGTGGTACTATGAACCTACACTCATTCTCACAGTAAAGGAGAGGAGAGAGAGAGAGAGAGAGAGAGAGAGAGAGAGAGAGAGAGAGAGAGAGAGAGAGAGAGAGAGAGAGAGAGAGAGAGAGAGAGAGATGAGCAACTGGGAGAAAGATTACAAAGAAATACTATATCACTAAATTTGAGGGGAAAACCCCCAAATCTTGGGATCTTAACTCACACAACCACATACAAGGAGACAGAACAAATCAAAGCCTAACAAAAGGGCAAAAAAGGAAACAAATTAAAGTTATGTTGTGCTAGGTGATCCGTGAAATCACAAATTCCACTAGACAACAAATTGTGTTATGTTATGTGATTAGTGTGAAAAAGGCAATGAGGATAAAAAGCTCTAGAAAGGTGTGTATACTAGTTGACTCATCCTAAAAAGGAAAGATTACCAAACAAAAAAATTTTGTAAGGAAATATACTACAAAATGGGTGTTGCAATGACACTAGGACAAGGGTTCACAAAATGAACAAAAACCACAAAAGAAACCCAATATCTCTAAGGAAATCCTATTACAAAATGGGTGTTACAATGCGATCGAGACATGGGTCCACAAATTAAACAAGGATAATAAAAAAATCCCATTGTTTGTAAGGAAATCCTACTATAAAATGGGTGTTATACTAACACTAGGACAAGGAACCACAAATTGAACAAGGATTTAACTAAATAAAACTCAATGTTTGTAAAGAAATCCTATTACAAAGTGGGTATTGCAGTGGCACTAAGATGAGGGTACACAAATTGAATAAAGATAACCAAACAAAACTTATTGTCTGTAAGGAAATATAAAAATGCAACTACAAAATGGGTTTTGTAATGACACCAACACAAACAATAAGGAGTCATGCATATGCCCCCCTTAAGATTTCAACATAGCCCAATTTTAATAACTTAAGGTATAAATAAAAGACAATAAGGATAAACACCTTCATCACCAATGAGAGAACATGATTCTTTTAGGCAAGGAAGAGATAGTTGTAAAAGAGATATCTTGTAGCAAGTGTAAAGGGGTCCTCTTGAGAGATACATGATGAAAGAAGAAAGAGATATTTATCCAAAGATATCTACCTCCAAGAGGATGTATTTAATAAAAATAACATCTTTATCCAAGAGATGGGGAAGGAGACCAAGGATACACACCTTACCTATTGCTAGGAAAAAGGGATTCTTGATTAAGGATTACAAAATTCAATACCAAGGAGAGATCATTTGTAAATACAAAAACTTTTAAGAAAGGGACAGGTAATAATAAAGGATACACACCTCTAAGAAAGGTCAAAATTTCATGAAGGATGGAAAATTATATGCAAGAAATGATATATTTTATAAAAGATGCAACTCTACCAGGGAAAAGTAAATACTTAGAAAACAGAGAGAAGAGATTGAAAACTATTGTTGCCCCCCAATCATGGAGACAAGAATGTCAAGGCTATTATGTTGCTAGCCAAGTATGACTACGATACATGACAAAGAGCCCCTAAAAGGTAAGCTACTAATGTCACATATTGAGGAGCAACATAATAGGGCCATAGGAATTATTATGCTATTTTATTGATACCAATAGAAATAAGTTGTTGAAAATTACATTCTAACTCATAATGTGTTTGCAATTGTGAAGGGGAAGTACTTTCATTATAGGCCTCATTTTACTTTATTGTGTAAGTGTACTATGAAGGTTCAACAGGATGAATAGATGAAGAGGAAAGTATCTTCGTAGGGATATTATTATTTCTATATCATCATTCATATCCACTAGCTTCTACTTGCATAAAGATAGAAAATTTCTTATCTCTTATCAAAATCCCAAGGCCACCTACTAGAAATTTTTATCACAAAAGTTTACACTCTTCCTAAGTGATCAACTCAACAACCTTGTGAAACATGGAAATAACCCTGAAGTGTCGAACCTTGCACAATGGGATTGAATATATAGAAAAGGATGGCTTCCTTTATGATCTAGGAGCAAGTGTTGAACCAACCCAACACTTCAAATCCTAATTCTAGACACCTATTATAACAACTTGCAAAGGGGAAGAGGAAGAAGAAATTTGAAAAACAAAGAGATGGTCATGCATTGAGATATAATTATTTCCTCTTTCCCATAAAAGCATAGAACATTAATGAAAAGACAAAAAATCCTACATAGTTATGTTACCCTATTAACCCCTAGAGGCTCACATCAAGGTTGTGTTTCACAAGAGGCTAAAGGGAAGAGATATTCGCAATAAAAAACTACAAAAATAATTAACACAACACATATGCATAGAAATAATGACAAAAACACAGCCAAACATGAAGGAAAAAAAATTTACACAAAATATTTTAACTAAGAGAAGAAGTAAAAGATGATAATTTTTAATAATGTGGAGGAAAGGCTACATTTATAGTTGCAAAGCATGAATCTCTACAAGAGAAATTAAAGGAGAAATTATAAAAAATATTGCAATCGTGCCTTTATAGATCAAGCATAACACAAATTTTATCATATAAGTTCAAACTCTAACTATAATAGAAATTTCCAATTAGAGCAATTTGAAAGAAAATTAGATGCAAAATCTAATGTTAGCGTGTAATTTTCATTTTTTGGAAGTTCATGATGAGGCATCCATTAATGAAAATGCAATTAAGATATCTTTAGGATTTATGATGATGTGATCATGTTAGAAACAGGGTCCATCTATAGGTCAAAAATGGGCATGGTGCGCTATGCAGTTGCATTTGCAAGAATGGTGAAGAGTCATGGCACCACTTCTACAATTATCAATCCTCAAAAAGGGGTTGTTGGACATTAAAAACTCATCCATAATACAACTACAAAACAAATATTGAATCCTAGCCAAAAGAAGCCCCAATTGAAATTCATTAGGCCTATGAGAAATGCCAATGTGTTAAGGTGATGCATGTCAACAAAGAACGTAATCTCACTTAATCATTGGGCCCCATCTCCTAAACATGTGATCTCACATGAGGGTACCATGTGGAACTTTCCTTTGAATAAAATAGCTCAAAATGAGCTTGGTTGGTATTTGGACCCATTTTGAGAACCTATCAAGATTTTCGAAGAGGTTTTGAAACCTCCTACTACTTCCAAAATCATCCCCACAAGCCTTGGAAAATCCTCTCTTTATAGAAATGGCACCTTCTACAACTTTATTGGGTACTTTGTCAGAATTTAATTTGATTATGAGAACAAGTTCAAGTTTTGATGGAGGTTCTAAAACCATTTTGAATCGTTGAAAAGAGAAGTTGAACTTAGAAGCTTAAAGTTAGGGAAGTGTAGCATCATAAAATTGTTACCCTTGCAATTTTGACCGTATTTTAGGCCCTCACCTTTGTGACTACATCTCTATGTTCAATTGAGACCCCTCTCTGCACCATCATTCTGAGTCTCCTCCTATTTCAGCCATGATATTATCTCGATAGCCTATCCAGGCACCAAAATAGGGCAAGAAAGGGGAATGGCACCCCTATCCCCTTAGGACAGGTGTGTGGCACCCCTATCCTCCCTCTTACGATGGCCCTAAGATGGGTCCATCTGACCCTTGAACCCAATTTATTTTTTGGGATTAAATCTCCCTGATGTCGACCTTTGATGAATTAATTCTCCTAGGCTAGTATAAAAGGGAGTTAGTCGGGTCAGTGAAAGAAGATGAGTCCACTTTTTGGTGGAAGTGTTATCCCTGATTTTGAGGTTTTGTCTCATTTGAGCTTAAATTTTGAAACACTTGGAGATTGAATCTTGGAAAAAGTCAGTAATATAAAAGATATCTCGCTGAGTCTACTTTCCAAATATGTAATTTATTTTAATGCACACATAATAAAAATATCTTTTTGAATGGAGTTCTAAAAACTATGTTTTAAAAATGTTTGTTTCAGGACCATACCATGCATGTGTACAACCCGCACTTTTTGACACAATTAAAATTATTTTCTCAAACTATTATGGGAAATGGTTTGTAACACACTGAAGATTGATGAGCATATTTTTTTGTATTTTTTATTTTTTTAATTAATTTTTTAATGACCGTGATTAGTTTTTAAAAAATTTGATGTGTACAGCCCACATAATTTGACGTAAACTTAACATTTTTTAATTTTTTATTTTAAATAGAAAATAATTTTGTGTAGACTAATGACATAATTGTTTTTTCAAAATTCGTTAAAATAAAAAAAGTTATTAAATTAACAAAATTATTTAATATTTCAAGTTTATGGACCCAATTCAATATAAAGTAAATGAAAAATAATTAAAATAATCAATTTTAAAAGAAATTACATATTCAAAATCTAGACAATATAATCTGAAATGGGTTTTAATTTCGTATAAAATTCTCTAATTAGAGGCACATAAACTATTTCAGAAGTTCATATTTGTGCTTTTGTTCATGGAGATTTGAATTTGCAAATCCATGTCTCAAGTGTGGCCATCCCAGGCCTATCTCGGACCTAATCCTAAGGCAAGTGGCAAGTTGTGGAATCAACTTCCAAAGAACAGACCCCCATTTTGAAAACTGGGGCCCATTCCTATAATTATCATTACTATCCAAAAATGACAAAATGCGCTAAAAAAAAATAGGTAAAATTGGATTTAAAAACGGGGCCCCATTTTTTTAAAATGGGACCCCATTTCATTTTCAAGTGGGCCCCCATTTGAGAACAAAATGGTGGCCCATTTTGTTTCTCCTTGGGCCCCTGGTACTTTTTGCCTTGAGGGCCCGAAGCAAAAATGGGCCCCCATTTCTAAGAGCAGATTTTCCAACGCAAGAATTCCACCAATTTGTGACCCATTACCTTGCACTTAACCAATCCTCTCATTTGCATATACATAATAATAAGCTAAATTCAAGAGGAAGGTCTTAATTTCATCATCAAGAATTCAAGTCTTCAAGCATTCATTAAGTTCTCTTCTTTATGTGTCTTCTTCATTCCTCCAATGGAGCAACATTACAACATTCATTTGCAAGCATGTGTGTGTGATAGGGTTTTGTCATGTTACATGTCATTTCATGCAACACTTGTGATTACATCCAAGAAGCAAAGCAATCATCATTAACAAATTGCAGATCTACAAGGTATACATTTCCATTATTCACATTTAAGCTTTTGCAATTACTTTCTTTCAACGTCGATTCCTCAATTGAGGTTTGACTAAGGCAAACCCCTATCCACAACCCTTATCCCCTTCTTTTTTGTGTGTAGATTGCAGGTGCACAACTATAATTGTAGATTTGGGCTTCATTTTCCAAGATGGAAATACTATTTTCGACACGTGGATTTTTTGGAGGACTAGGTGCAACTTCAATCCAGTCTTGATGAATTTTCTCCAAATTTGCAAGAAAGATCCGTATCAGTCTAAATATCTTAGATCCAAAGTTAAAGCACGATCTCAAACCGGTAACTCCTTATTTCATCCATTTTATCTGGACCTTTTCTACATGGTCAACAAGTTAACATATCTCTTTACAAAAAAGGGCAAATTACATTCCAATCCTTGCAATCCACTTGATATTCATATCCATATTTCCCTTGGATTTGGATTTGGTGGATTCAAACCCCTCTTTTGAATGTAAAGTATCTCCCAGGTGAAAATCATCCTAGTGGTTTCCTTTCTCTCTCCTAGGTGGGGAACCACTAGGATACAATTTTGCACTTTACATTTTGGTGAACCCGATGTATTACACTTTAATTCTAATTTTTTATTGATAGATCTGAATAATTGCAATTTGAATTTCAAAATTTTATTTCCGAATTTGATCTTTTGCAAATTTTAGAGGTTAATTGATGAATACTAAGAGGGGGGGGTGAATTAGTATACCCAAAAACATAAACAAGCCAAATAGAAAATAAAGCATTCACCCACATAAACACAATCACCATAACACAAGATGTTTTGACATGGAAACCCAAATGGGAAAAACCACGGTGAGTAAAACTCACAAGTCAACTATTTGCAAAATAATAACCAGACTGGTTAAGGTCAGATCGGTTAAGGCCTTACAACGTTCTTCACTAGAACAAATCCTATTAGGAATCCAGATCTTTATTAGGAGATAAGTACTGTTAAAGACTACCCTATTAGAGGATTTCAGATTCACAACTGTGAACCACCTTGTTAGAGGATTTTCAATAGGCTTGGCTGGGCCTACCCGGTTAAGGGTTTCAGACTTGTCGAAGATATTAGTAATCAAGTGAATGATCTAGATAGTAGCACATAATGCTTGATTAGATCCTTGGTAGCTCCTTATTAATGCATTCCAACATTACTTCAGTCTTCTATATTTCACACTCTCTATCTCTGTTATGTGAGACATTTTCTTGCACAGACCTTATCTTCATTTGCACACTACAACTAGTTTAAAACCCCAGACATGATGTCCTCATATAGGAAACTGATTTCATGTCGGTCCAATAAGATTAGACTATAATTTCCTAGGTACAGTGCATCTAGACACATTTAGTAACATGACACAGAAACACCACCAATGTGTTAGTCGATGATAACTCATTACACATTGTAATTATACCAGTTAACAAACTATACCAATTACCGGTTGACAAGTGAAGACTGGAAAACTGGAACATAGTGTTCCGATCAAAATATTTAACCATCACTAGGGGTCTTCATTCTGCTTTGAGATCTTCATACCGCTTGGCATCTTCGGTCATGCTTTGACTGGTAAGCATCTTCTACAAAACATTGATAGTCTTCAACAAATAAAGACTATACATATTAATGACATACAATACTGGTTGGAACAACTACCGGTTGAGAATAACTCATACATTAAATAAGTGTGTGTCCATCAATGACAATCACAACTAAACATCATCAAAATACTAACAATCTCCCCCTTTGGCATTGATGGCAACACTTAGGAAAATTTTGGCATCTAAGTGTTTTACAAAACAAAAATAGATGCCATAATCAAAATTACTCCCCGTAAGCATATACACTACTCCCTTTGCAAAAATTACAAGTACGTGCATGAAATTGTAATACTTGCCAAGATTTTAATATACACTACTCCCCCTTTGCCAACAATGACAAAGTAATGCAAAATATGCCCCCCTTTTGCATAATATAAAAAGAGTATGTGTTCATAACAATAAAGAGTAAAACTTTTCAAAAAGAGACTTAAAGGTTTGCATAAAAAATTTCATGTCTAAAGACCATGACTCAAGAAGTGAGGCATCAATTTCACTCTCGGTCTTCATCTGGAAGGCTAATTATTCCATTGCATCGATTGTGCTCATATCCTATGTCACAATAATACCTTCCAAGTTTAGGAAGCACTTCTAAAGAACCTACAATTTTGGAAATAGAAGCAATTGGAGCTCCTGTAGATCTCGAGTTCGATTGTAGATTTCTGAGTCAAGCTTCACAATCTGATGCTAGTGAGTATGAACATTTTGTCCATATACTGTGAACAAATCATAGGGTAGTTTGAAGTTGCCAATATATTTTTGTAATTTCAATTGGAGTTGAGTCTCATGTTTCAAAGCATCTTCACAAAATAGGTGAGGTTAACAGATTTTACTCAAGAGTAGGTTACCTTCACTCATAGCTGAACTTATATCACCATTTTGCTTAATCAATTTTGTCTGGTCTTCATCCATTTGTTTTACTAAGGCAGCTTTGAGTGCCTTTTCATGATTTTTCTTTGCAGTGACCTAGGAAACATCTTCCAAACATTGCACCAGGTCATCCACTACTGTGCAAAGAAGTTGGAGCTTGGCCAACAAGGAATCGGTACTGGGGAGGTTAGTACCGGGGATTAGATTAGAAAGGATGTCAATAGAAAATTGAATGACATCTTGTTCTTTCTTTTTCCTTAGTTCTTCCAATCTCTCCTATGCTAGTTGAATGCTCTGTAGTATCTCAGTCTCATCAATTGATTTTGTTAGACAGGAAAGAGTCAAATCAGTGTGACCGGTGGAATCAACCTGCTTGGCTTGATCTCCGGTTACCTTCAAAGTCTGTCCTCCTTCCTTTGCCTTGATCTCCACTTGTCATTTCTTCTCCTCTTCTTCCTTTTCTTGGGCTACCTTGGTGGACTTCACTTTCTCCTCTTCCACTCTCCTCTTCTCCTCTTCTTTCTTCCACTCTTCTTCTTTCTTTTTCTCCTCTTCCTTTTCCTTCTCTGCTTCCTCCTTCCTCTTTTCTTCTTCCTTTCTCTTCCCTCCTTCTTTCTTTTTCTTTCTTCCTTCTTCTTCTCTTCTTCCTTCTTCTTTTCTTCTTCCTTCTTCTTCTCTTCTTCCTTCTTTGTCTCTTCTTCTCTCACTTTCTCCGCTTGCTCTTTCTCTTTCTTTTCTTTCTCTACTTTCTCTTTCTCTTGCTTTTCTTTCTCCGCTTTCTCTTTTTCCTATTTTTCTTTTTCTGTTTTCTCATCCTTTTCTTTCTCCATTCTCTCCTTTTCAGCTTTTTCCTCGTCTGGAGTGATATCCTCAATGTCCAGTGCATCAACATCAATGGGTTCATTTGGTTCTACCATTCTTTCACCCAAACTATCAAGGACTTCATCCGGTTTGGTATTTTGACAAATCTTTAACCTGCAAATGTGTGTCTTTTTCCACTTCAGAAGTTTTGCCTCCGAGTAGCTAGGGTCTTAATATTCACATGAAGAAAATGCCTTTGTAATTATCAATAATTTCAAACAATTCTGAGTTAGAGGCATCTAGAAAATATTGAGTAAAAACTTTCTCCCTGATGTCTT
Source organism: Cryptomeria japonica (assembly GCF_030272615.1). Taxonomy (NCBI): domain Eukaryota; kingdom Viridiplantae; phylum Streptophyta; class Pinopsida; order Cupressales; family Cupressaceae; genus Cryptomeria; species Cryptomeria japonica. The sequence goes on along the minus strand of NC_081409.1, from coordinate 247,312,986 downwards.
GCTTTTTTTCAATGGCAATGTGCCATTTGTTGTCCAAAGAATCATACAAATATTTAGAAGTAACTGATTTAATTTCAAAAGGTGACCAGTCATTAATACATAAATATTTAATAAGTTCTTGTTCACCATCCTCCTTTTCACTATCATTGAAATCATCAAAATATTCTTTTAAATCATCAAGAACTTTTCTTCTAATATTCTTTTAGGTCCTTTAACAACGTGTCATAGGTTTGTAAGAGGAAATATCTAAATTTATCAGTGCAGAGGTTGCTGGTACATTATCGGTTGACTTTGTCTTCTTTCATGATTGTCTTGTCTTCTTTATTTCTACCTTTGGTTCAGTGCCTTCTGAATCCAGTGAGTTATTCCTAATTTTCCTCTTTCTTTTGAATACCTTTGTCGAAATAGCCTCTAATTTCTTTTTTGCTGGTGACCTTTTGGTCACTTTAGGACTGGCACCAGATGTAACCAGTGCCAATACCAATGGCACTTATTTACTCTTCTTCTGCTTTGGTACCTCAATAGGTTTGATTCTCTCTAAGTAAGTACCGGTCCTCTTCTTCTTGGGATCTAGTGGTGAAGCAAGTAGGGCAGAGGCATACCCTGTTAGTATATCATTTGCCACTTCATACCCCATAGGCCCAACTACATCTTCTCTGGGTTCGACTGCTTTCATTATGTAGTGATTTGTTTTGATGGTGAAACAGATGTCATCTTCATATTTCTTAACTAGCTCATCAGATATTCTCATTCTCTAGTTCATCTTTAGTTTGAAATCATCAAATATCTATTCAATCTCTGGACACACAGTTCCTACTAGTTGCAGACTCTCCTTTATTTGTCTAGAAACTGGTAGGTTAGTTGACCATTGAATATCACCAACTCCAAGAAAATATCCTTGAAAGTAGAAAAATAAACCGACAAGTAGCTGAGCAAACTTAAACCTTTGGGTTTTGTCCAATTTGATTGACTTTAGGTTATCTATGAGTTGTTTCTGCATACAGGTAGATAAGTCACATTCTACATTTTCCTTTATCATCCTGTAAGTAGCATGCACTGCAACTGAAGGAACATAATTCATTCTGCTAGCATTGAATATTCTATACCCAATTACCATGCATGCATATTTCACCAAATCATCTTTAATGGTGTTGACTGTCATCGCCTGTTGGTCACTCATAGAATCGGTGAGCTCTATCATTTTGGTTTTGGTGATCTTTCGAAGAACGGGGACTTCCCCAACATTGCAAAAACCGGTCACGACATGAATTGCCTCTGGTGTAATATCATTTGTTCACTCAAGGTACATCTTATCACCATGAACCCTACCAAGGATAATCCTTATGTGTTATTCTATAAATTCTTTGAGAAAATATATTGCATTATGCAATTTCTTCTTCTCTATTATGCTATATTCAGGTTTAATCTTCTTATCATCTCCACAAAATAGACTCAGCTAGGAGTGAATCACTAGGGACCCTAGGTCTTCTAGTTTTCAATCAATATATCCTGAAACATCGCCTTCGACAATGACTCCAGTGGGAATTTGTGATAGGGCATTATATTTCATCTTGTTTTTAAGAAGCTCAGGTGCATCCTTAGGTTCAGTAGAACTAGAAGGGATTTTAGATGCAGAAGCCATTTCTAGAAGAATTCAAATGACAAGAATGTTTCAACGAGAAATACCTTCACAATCCAAACTTAGGGTTTTTTGATGTCAAGCACAACACACTTCTTCGAACGCTTTGTTTACCACTTTGACTTCCACACTAATAGCTTGAAGTGGCTACAAAATCTTGTGCAAGATTCCTTTCTGAATTCTTTGAATGCAAGATAAATTGCTCTGGTTGCACTGCTCAAGCTTAGAAAAATCCTACTCTGAAAATAGGTAAGTAAAAATGATGACCCAAGTCACTTTTAAACATGCTCCCACCTACCATAATAAATGCATCATCATTAGGGCTCAAACCCTAATTTTACCTTTTACTGCTTCATTTCTTCTGTCAGTTAACAAGCAACAAATATCGATAACGATACTTTACCGATATACTCTGAGGGTTTGAAACATTTTTACTGATAATTTCCCCTTAAGCTTTTCGAAGCTCAGTTTGCTGATTCAGGGATTTCCACACTGGGTGCGGAAACTGGTACATCTTGTGGCTTCTCGTCAAATTTCTTTTTCCAAGTTTTATCCATATTTGCCTGAATAGTTTCAGCATCAATCTTCCCTTCTGGGTTGATCGGTATGTCTCCCGATGGATTTTGTCTCAGTCTATATGCTCTAGCAGTGCGTCCCAGTTTGTTGCAATGATAGCATACCATTCCAGGTGTTCTCCATGGTTCAGTGTTCACATTTCCATTCTTCCTTCTACATATTGCAACATTGTGACCTCTACCACGATAGATAAAACAGGTTGATCTCCAACTGGTTGCTGCTTCATAACCATTTGACCGGTGGTCATAGGTTTTGTACTGGTTTGTGTTCTAATTTTTAGGAAGTTTCGGGACAACTCCTCTAGCACTTGGTGGATAACTTCTAGAGTTCTTCATAACCGACCTGCACTCAAAACCTCTATTCCTAAACTTGTTTCATGCATAATAGTGAGCATTAAATCTACCAGATCTAGCCACATTATTTTGAAAGTAAGGAAAGTTATTGTAATCCTTTCTCCTACATACATTGGCAGTATGTCCTTCCTTAAGATAGTTAAAGAAAATAGGTTCAAACTTTTGCTTACCTTTACCCCCCTGTTGTTCTTAGGTGCTGATTTCTTCTTCAGTGCATCACTCTTGGTTCCAGAGGTCTCACCTTCCTTGTATCCAGACAAACCATGTCCACTGGTATCCTTTGATGGCTTCACTGATTCCAGCTTTTCCTCCAACTTAGCAGCACTCCGATTGAACTTAGCAAGTATCTCCTTTATCTTAGCAAGTTCCTTAGAAATAGCATCATTGGTCTCCATCGAGGTTTCATTATGAGAAATCACTGCATTCAGTTCAGCTTGTATTTCTTCTTTCTCTTCTTTACCCTCCTGCAGATAGAGAGCAATGGTATCGATTTCTTGTTTCAACATAAAGATCTCATGTTCCTTTTCCTTTACCAAATTTTCAGCTTTTCTTCTATTTTCTAGCTCTCGACTCATCCTGATAGTTAGTCCTTCCAACTCCCTCCTTAGGTTAGTTTTGGATTCATTTAGTTTCTCCACTTCTCTGACTAGGGCCTCCATGTCTACTTCATCAGAAGAGCTATTTTCAGTAAATTCCATCAATTGCTCAACAAGTTCTCTTCTCTTGGCCAAAGAGGTTTTATACTTGACTTTGAGTTCATCATAGGCTTTCTCAAAATCAATAAGATGATGAGTGAGTTCCCTCATGCTGTATTCCCTGGTATCTTCATCCAAATTGTTAGACTTATAGAAAGGTTGGCTCTGATACCAATTGATAAATACTAAGAGGGGGGGAGGGGTGAATTAGTATACACAAAAACTTAAACAAACTCTTAAGCAATTTAACTCCAGATCGATGTAGTAGATTAAACAATAAACTGATTAAAACATAAACAAGGCAAATAGAAAATAAAGAATTCACCCATAGAACCACAATCACCATAACACAAGATGTTTTGACGTGGAAACCCAAATGGGAAAAACCATGGTGAGTAAAAATCACAAGTCAACTATCTGCAGAATAGTAACCAGACCGATTAAGGTCAGATCGATTAAGGCCTTACAACATTATTCACCAGAACAAATCCTATTAGGAATCCAGATCTCTATTAGGAAATAAGTTCTCTTAAGGACTACCCTGTTAGAGGATTTCAGATTCACAACTGTGAACCACCTTGTTAGAGGATTTTCAATAGGCTTGGCTAGGCCTACCCGGTTAAGGGTTCCAGACTTGTCAAAGATATTAGTAATCAACAAGTGAATGATCTAGATAGTAGCATAGAATTCTTGATTATATCCTTGGCAACTCCTTGTTAATGCATTCCAACATTACTTCAGTCTTCTATATTTCACACTCTCTATCTCTGTTATGTGAGACTTTTTCTCGCACAAACCTTATCTTCGTTCGCACACTACAACTACTTTAAAACCCCAGACATGATATCATCATATAGGAACCTGATTTCATGTCAGTCCAATAAGATTAGACTACAATTTCCTAGGTACAGTGCATCTGGACACATTTGGTAACACGACACAGAAACACCACCAATGTGTCGGTGGATGATAACTCATCACACATTGCAATTATATCGATTAACATAGTATACCAATTACCGGTTGACAAGTGAAGACTGGAAAACTGGAACATAGTGTTCCCATCAAAAGATTTAACTATTTCTTGGGGTGTTTGTTCCGCTTTGAGATCTCCATACTGCTTGGGGTCTTCGGTCATGCTTTGACCGGTAAGCATCTTCTGCAAAATACCGATAGTCCTCAACAAATAAAGACTATACATATTAATGACATACAATACCGATTGGAACAACTATTAGCTGAGAATAACTCATACATTAAATAAGTGTGTGTCCATCAAAGACATTCACAACTAAACATCATCAAAATACCAACATTAATTGCATAAAAACCTTAATTTTTCATTTTGAGGAAATTAAGCTTCTGAAGTGTGGTATTTTAGATGCTTGATTCAGATCTGATTTCTATTTCAAAATTGCAATTCAAATCTATATTTTCATTCTCAAAATTAAGTGGTTAAAAACTAAAACGTTAATTTTTAAGAATCTACTATTTGGACCTTTAACTGCTAATTTGAGCAATTTAGACATCTCCAAATCAGTTGTTTTTTTGGATTCTGCAATGAAATCATAATTTCTATAATCCCTGAAAATTTCAGAAAAAGTTGATTGGACCAGGTACACTTTGCACTCGCTCCCTATCTTTTTCTTGAAATTTTAGGAGTTGAAATTGACTATATTTTTCTTCTTAAATCTAGGAAATTGGCATACTTTATCAATTTTTACACCTCTTAAGGTCGAAAACAAACTCAAATTCCAACACTTTGAACTTTTAAATTAATTTTTATAAAAAGGTCCTAATTTTAGATCTTCTTTTTCAACAAATTAAGATTTTTGTTAAGAGACTTTCAATGGAAATTAATGCATTGGATTTATTCACCATTTCACACATGATTACATTGTTTTTAACATATATTTATTACAATCATGTGTTGGATAATGTCTTCTTTCATTTTATGTTGTTTTTTTTTATTCATAGCACTTTGTCATATTGTGTTGTTAGGATTTCAATTATATTTCCTTTTCAATTTGATCTCAAAGCTTTCATATATCATTTTTGTTGCATTATGGTGATTTTATTAACAAAATGCATTTCATATGTTAATCATCTTAACTCTTTTATAGATACCAATCTTAGAGATCCTAATCCTTGTACCTCTCCTAGGGTATCTTGTGTGGATGAGATCAGAGTTAATGTTTCAACCAATGATCTTTTTAAAAGAGAGCAAGCATTGGAAACCAACATGGGCCCTTCTTCTTCTCATACACATACCCTTGAGAAAGGGGGAGAAAATCAAAATATCAACATTCATACATCTTTTGACCCTCCTTATTCTCCTAGGACCTATCTTAAACATCAAAATATATGTAGAGAGGATGATGTTATGCATTTTATTCATGATCTTTCCCCTCATATATAAATAAGTAAAAATAAGCCTTTAGATGATGAGGATGTTCATCCCCAATCTCCTAAAAAGGATAAGCCTAGTAAAGGAAAGAAGATTATCCTTCCACATGATATTCCTTCGTCATCTACAAATCCTTTTATTCCCCCTTACACATCAGATTTCAAAGAAATTAATGATTCTATTCCCCAACTACTCATTTGAAACATTCTTATACTCGTGGCTTTCATATAATAACAAAGAAAGGTTTTAGAGGACAATCACTTGGGAAATTTGAGCAAGGAAATCCTGTCCCTATAAACCCTACTACGCAAGATACTACAAAAGGCCTATGAAACAAGACTCCTCTCTCTATGGATGAAATCCTTAGGCTCCAAAACTTTTAAAATCATCTCCAATGGCAAAAAATCAAAAGAGCCCATAAGAATGCTTCTTCTTCAAAGCATTGTTTTTGTTCATTTCATCAAACACATGATCACAATACTGATGATTGCCTTGATTTTAAAAAATCTATTCAAGATGGCATAGATAGTGGCAAAATTAGAATCGTGGATAATAATCCTTCTTCTAATAATTCTTCTTCTCCATGTTAGGAAAATGAATTAAAACATATTTATCATCTTGAAAGATTAGCTCCAAGAATCTATTGGAGATTGAAATATGATAAGAACATTTCCTTTCCTCCTAAGCATCAAAACAACAATATTAAGCAAGTGAAAGATGATGAATATTGCATTTTTTATGGTTCATATTCACATTCTCTTGGAAAATGTCATGCATTTAAGAGATTTGTTCAAAAGCAATATGATCTTGCATGAATTTGTCCTACAATAGATCTAGTAGTCTTTCTTGGCAAAAACATAGTGCCTTGGCACTTCTTTTCCCTTCATGTTGCTCTTCACCATATGACATAACTAGCCAACTTAATTGGGGGATCTTTTTCAGTTGTGGTGGTATTATTTCAATTTTAAACACCTTGGGGTAGCAACATGAAGTTCATTTTCCTTCTTCTTTCCATGGATTTATCTTTATATTTGTGCATTATTCATTATTAGATCTCCTTTCTTGCATAGGGTTATTCTTATGTGAGCATATAATTGTTCTTTTGCTTTCCTCTTTTCTTGAAGAGGAGCATCTTTAACTACTAATACACTCTTTCTCTTGTCTTAATTATTTTGGAAAACTTACCTCTTCTATGGTTTTAGTTATTTACAAGTATGATATGCTCCCTAGCATAGAATGATCTTTTGTGAAGTACATGACCCTTCCTTGAGAGAATTTGTTCCATTGGGAGGGCATATCACTTGAATATAATCACCATTAAGGGATGTGTAATGCTTCTCCTTGTTCTTGTCACTTGGGGGGCAAGGATTTTGCTCATTTCTATTTCTTTCTATCTCATTTATCATTATTTCCTTTAGGGGCTACATTTTTCATATGTGCATATCGTTTCTTACAATTCTATGCTCGTATGACTAATCCCCTTGGGGAATATGTGATGCTATTTCTCTCTTCTCTTAGAAGATTACATGTCTTTTCTTGCATGTGTTCATGTAAGTACATTGTGCATTTGTTTATGTTTAATCTCTCTCTAGAAGATTGTGTAAGCTCTTCTCATTGTCCCTACACTTGGGGGGAAATGATTTCTCTCTCTCTTTCTTTTTCTAAGGATACACTCTTTCCTATGTTTTGGATGGTGTGAGTTTTATTACTTGATGTCATTCCTTGTGTGAAATTGTTGTTGTTTGCTCAAGGCTTCTCTCTTATACAAGAGGTGTAAGTCCTTGACTACAAACTATTTTTAACTTGGTAATTCACATCTATAATAAATCCACTCATCCTCATTGGGGTAGAAGTGAGTCATCCTTTATCAAGAATCTCTTTCACCTAGCCATTGGAGGAAGGATTGAATTCTTGTTCTCTTCTATGCTTCGTTCTAGAAGATGTTAGATTTGTTTAAGACAATTCCTCTTGGGAGGTAGATGTCTTTTCAACAAAGATCTCTTCTCCTCCAAGGATCTTCTTTAAATTTACAACAAGATATCTCTTTTCAACTATCTTACCCTTTCTTGAAGAGTATTCCCTCTCTTGCTTGGATTTATGACATTGTTGCAAGATGGATATCTTTTTGGTGACAAAGGAAGGTATCCTTGTTCTACTTTCTTTAAGATGTCAACCTAGTTGGGGGGGCACCCATACTCCTCCTTTTGTACTATATTTCTCTCACACATTGTATCTCTTGTACAATGGGTCATTCTCAGAACAAGATGTCGCCACTTTCCTCTTGTATAGTGGGTCATTCTTGGAACCAAAGGGCATCCTCTTAGAGCTAGATGTCACTAATTTTCCCTTATACAGTGGGTCATTCTTGAAAGTAGAGGGGCAACCTCTTAGAGAGAGATGTCGCTACTTTTCCCTTATACAGTGGGTCATTCTCAGAACTAGAGGGCAGCCTCTTAGAGGGAGATGTTGCCACTTTTTCTCTTGTACATTGGGTCATTCTTGTAACCAAAGGGCAGCCTCTTAGAGTGAGATGTCACCACTTTACTCTTATATAGTGGGTCATTCTTGGAACCAGAGGGAAGCTTGTTAGAGTAAAGTGAGATGTCACCACTTTCCACTTGTATAGTGGGTCAATCTTGGAACTAGAGGATGACCTCTTAGAGCGAGATGTCACCACTTTTCTCTTATACAATGTTATTATTTTCAGAACTAGAACATAGTCTCTTAGAGTGAGATGTCATGCCTTTCTTGAAATTTGTACTATACATTTTATACAGGTTGTAGAATGCTCGGGCAAAGAATCCTATTAGTTGCTTCGAACCTCACTTACACACACACACATGAGGTTGAGTGGAACTAATGATCTTCTCACCCTCCTCCCTTACATAGATCACCTAGACACAATTTGGGGGTGAGTTTTCCATGTCCTTTTTTTCTCCATGGATCACCTAATTCTAGGGGCAATATGTCCATGGTTCCTTTTGTTCGCCTTTCTCCTCAGGGATCACCAAAGTGTGTATTCATGTTCTCTCTCTTTTTCCTCTCATGAACTCATAGTTTTACTATTGATGGTTCATGGATGATGTTGACTTTCCTCTTTTATGTGATTATTGGTGTTTATGTGATGGCATTTGTCTTTGTGTTTCAATTAGTTGTTGAGACATTTGAGTATCGAGGTCTCTTCGGAAAGTTGTTTGGTGGTATCATGTTTTGTTTTTTTTGTATATCTTTTGTTCTCTATCTTGTTTTGTTTATCTTGTTATTTTTGTTTGATGTGATTTTGCATATGTTTGAGTTAAAATCCTAAGTTTGGGGGCTTTTTGTTCCTCAAGATTAGTGATGTCTTATACTCCTTGTGGTATTGCTCTGCATCTCTCATCTTCATATCTCTTTTTCTTCTACTTTATCGATAGTATTGGCGTAAGCCATACCCTTGCTAAAGTGGGGCTACATGTACCATCATAAAATTGTGACCCTTGCAAATTTGACCGCATTTTAGGCCCTCACCTTTGCGACTACATCTCCCTGTTCAATTGAGACCCCTCTCCACACAATCATTTTGATCCTCCTATTTTAGCCCTGATATCACCTTAGGACCCTATCCAGGCCCCAAAATAGGGTAGGAAAGGGGTGTGGCACCCCCGTCCTCCCTCTTAGGATGGGCCTAAGATGGGTCCATCCAACCCTTGAACCCAGTTTGATTTTCAGGATTAAATCTCTCTGATGTCAGTCTTTGATGAATTAATTCTCCTAGGCTAGTATAAAAGGGAGTTAGACCTATCATTATCATATACATAATAATAAGCTAAATTCAAGAGGAAGGTCTTAATTATCATCATCAAGCATTCAAGTCTTCAAGGATTCATGAAGCTCTCTTCTTCATGTGTCTTGTTCATTCCTCCAATGGAGCAACATTACAACATTCACTTGCAAGTGTGTGTATGTGTGATAGGGTTTGGTCATGTTACCTACCATTTCATGCAACACTTGTGATTACATCCAAGAAGAAAAGCAATCATCATTAACAAATTGCAGATATATAAGGTATACATTTCCATTATTCACATTTAAGAATTTTCAATTACTTTCTTTCAAGGTTGATTACTCAATTGGGGTTTGACTAAGGCAAACCCCTATCCACAACCCTTCTCCTCTTCTTTTCTATGTGTACGTTGTAGGTGTGCAACTGTAATTATAGGTTTGGGATTCATTTTTAGAGATGAAAAAAACCCTTTTCGGTGCGCGGATGTTTTGGAGGACCAAGTGCAACTTCAACCAGGTACCAAAAAAATTTCTCTAAATTTGCAAGGAAGATTTGTATCAGTCTAAATATCTTAGATCCGAATTTATAGTGCGATCTCGAGCAGGTAACTCCTTATTTCATCCATTTTATCTCCCTTTTCAGCATAGTCAACAAGTCAACATATCTCTTTACAAAATAGGGCAAATTACATTCCAATCCTTGCAATCCACTTGGTATTCATATCTTTATTTCCCTTGGATTTGGATCTAGTGGGTTCAAGCCCCTCTTTTGAATGTAAAGTATCTCCCAAGTGAAAATCATCCTAGTGGTTTCCTTTCTCTCTCCTAGGTGGGGAACCACTAGGATCTAATTTTCCACTTTACAGGAAGGTAGGAAACTAATCAACATTAAGAATAAGTGGCACCTTGAATTGGTTCTAAAAACATTTGTGACCCAAAAAAGGTTCTCAAAACCAAGTAAAAGGTCAAAAGATAAAAATAATGTGGCTTCAAAAGAAAGCTTAATTGAAATTTTTTTTTGAGAACCAATTCAAATTTGAAAAGGTTTCAAAACCAAGTAAAATATCGAAAAAATCTTGGACTTGGCCAGTTTTGACAAAAAGTTCAACTAAAAACCAATGAAAGAGTTAGGAGGGATTTTGAGAATTAGTTAGCTTTCTGACAAAATTCAAAAATTGACTCAAACTCCAAATTGACATATGGGTAAGGGCCTATTTTTTTCTCAAATTTGCTATCACTGATGGGCATTGATGGGGCCTGAAATGACAAAACTTTGGTGATATTTGAGAGATATTTTATTGCTAAACATGAAGAATCTAGAAGCTTATTCTATCCATTGGGCACAAAGTCAAAAGGGTACTCCCAACAAATAGGCCAACTTCAAACAAAAAAGGGATACAAATAGAAACTAGGCATGCATTCCATTAGGGAGAATGCATCATGTACAACAACATTTATTGGAAATAGAATATAACTTAGAACCTAACCTACAATTAATAAGTGAAATCTAATCAAAGCCATTGATTGGCTGACTAAAGTAGTTATCTTTCCTCATTAACTTATGCAGTTCTTTTCATTCTTGTAGACATCTAATAAGAGATGACGCATTGAAAGGTATCCAATGAGAAATTGTAACTCCTCTTTGAGGAAATAAACAAGTTTATTTTTCTCCTTATGTTGGCCATAAACACTATTTTTTTGGCATGGGTATGTGAGTTGCCTCCACTCTTCTTTGGTAGCATCCTCATGCTTAGGAGCAAGCATGAGTGGAATTTCTTTGTTGGCCTCCATTTTGGCTAGATGTCTGATAGGAAATCCCTTTGAAATTAAAAAATTAGAATAATCCATGATGGTTTCTCTTTTATCAATCGGTTCTTCAACTACAACCTTATTCTTATTGTAATGAGTTATCTCTTGCAATTCAAATGAAAGTATTGTTTTTATCTCCATTTGGTTATTCTAATCAAATTTTCCTATCTTGTGAATACCAAATTTTGAATAAAACTTCTCCATTATGCTAGTGTAGAATTTCTCATCTAGCTCATGAATAACTTCCTTATGCATGATGTGTTTTACCTCCACTTAGTGACTATTCTCAAGACAAATCGAAGAAGAAACAATCCCCTCCTCTTGCAATGCAGTCTCTAATGCAAAAATATAATGTGCAAGGTAGAAAATAATCTCATGCACATCAACTCTTTCATCTTCAAGGATAAAAGTGGTCTCACACTCCCCTCCATCTAAATCTCAAGAACATGTTTCTCACCAATCTCTTAAACTTTAGTTTTCTTTTCCAAAACTAATATTGATGTAGGCTCAAACATGCCACCTTCATTACTATCAATGACAGGAAGCAGCTCATTGAATGGGTGGAATAAATCATCTTCTTTATTTTTTTATTTTAAGTGCCCAATACCTTATTATTACAATTGATTATATGCAATCTCTTCTCACAACAAGTCTAGTTCTTCCTCTATTGGACCACATGAAGGATAATAATTATAATTGTGTGCATCCTCTTTCATTTTCTAATTTGACCAATCAGCTTTCCAAAAAATAGGTCTACCCTTGAAGAGTGAGATGGCATCAATGCAAGAGAGCTAAGCAAATGAATTTTTTTGCAAAGGGGATCACTGACAAGTTTGAATTTCAAGTTGAGGGCCTTTGAAACTTGCAATGTTGAATCTACAAGGCTCATAAGAGGATTTAGATGGATTTACCTTCTTAAATATTTGTATTTTAAATTCAATCACTTCAGGGGTAAATTTTTCTTCTTGCATGAGCTACCTCTCTATAGATGCTATTTGTCTGACTTCTTCTTCTCTAGAAATAATAATTTTATTTGAAAGGAATTGCTCATGTTGTCATTTTTGGGCCTCCTCCTACTATTACTAAAGCTAAGATCTATAATCAAGTTGATCTTGTCATTGATGGATCTCTTACTCTAGGTTAATGGCCCTCAATTGCTCTATGAAGCTCAACACTATGTCCTTGACATTGAGATTCTCCAAACCTCTCATGTTTTGATGTTGGCTAGGAGGATGGATGCATGGATTGGAATAAAAATAGGCCTCTTTTGGTTGTTGATAATTGTATTATAATTTGAAGAAATATAGGTAGGGGTAGGTGGGTGGAAAGCATTAGAAAAATGCCCACATGTTGTTGTAATAGGGATATTTTAGATGAAACTACGAACTTTTCTACTTTAGTATTACTGTTGGGGAGGAAATGTTTTTGCATAATCATGAAATGGAGGGGAAAATAAATGTTTTTTATGATATCTCTCCATGACTAAAGTATGGAAAGTTAGAGAAATATTCAAATTATGCTTTGAATATGAGCAAAAGGTCTACTCAAATCAAAGAACTGGGGACATGCTAGTAGAATCATCCAAACTCATTGAACTAAAATGTGACTAGGTGTTTGAATGTGCCTCTTAAGGTTGATTACACTAAATAACACACCAATCTTCATCTTGATGAAGAACTTATCCCAGTTTCACTAGGAATGCTGAAAACTATTGTTACAAAAGTTTGCACCCTTACTCAACTATCAACTCAGCAACCCTGTTAAACATGAAATCAACCTCAAAGTGTGGGACCTTGTGCAATGGGATTAAATCACAAAATAATTCCGGAGTCCTTTATAATCCAAGTGCAAGTGTTGAGCCAACCAAACACTTCAAATCCTACTTCTATGTACCTATTCTACTTATAGGGGAAAGGGGGGAAACAAATGCAAAAAGAAAAGCAATGATGATGCATCAAGATAGAATTATTTCCTCCTACCTATAGAATAATATAACATTAATGAAAAATACCAAATAACCTACATATTTCTCTTATCATATTACTCCCTAGAGGCTCACCCGAAGGTTAGTGTTTAACAAGAGGCTAGAAGGAAGATATATTCACAACCAACAAGTGAAAATGTAATTAACACAACACATATGCATAGAAATAATGATAGAAGCACAACTAAACATGAAGACAAGAAGAATTTGCACAAAACATTTGATTTAGAGAAGAGGTAAAAGATGATGATTTTTATTAATATGGTGGCAAGGCTAAATTTACAGTTGCAAAGAATGATTCTCTACAAGAGAAACCAAAGGATAACCTATTAAAATATTAGAATATTGCCTTTAAAGATCAAGAATAAATTATATTTTATCATATGAGTTATAACTCTATCTCAGCTAGGATTTGCCAAGTGAGACAATTTGAATGCAAATCAGATTCAAGATCAATGTTGGCATGTGATTTTCATTTTCTAGAATCACATGATGAGGCAATTGTAAATTTGTAAATGCAACTGAGGAAGAAGAATCCCACAAAACTGGGAATTATTTAAGATCTATGATCATGTAATCTTTCTAGAAAAAGGGGCATCTACAAGCATGGCAGAGAGTAATGGCTCCACTTTTACAATTAGTAGGCCTAAAAAAGGGGTCGTTTTGTATTTTAACTCATCCATAATGTAGCCAAAAATTAAATATTGAATCCTAACCAAAAGAAGCCCCAATAGATATTCAACGAGGTAATGAAAAATCACCAATGTGTTAAGGGGACACGTGTCATAAAAGTGCTCCATCTAACTTAATTGGTGGGCCCCATCTCTAGAACATGAGAACTCATGTGGGTGTGCCATGTGGAACTTGTCTTTGAAGAAAATGGCTCCAAAAATTCTTCATTGGCATTTAAACCTATTTTTAAAACCTATAAACTTAGGGAGAGGTTTCAAAACCTCCTCCCATCTCCAAAATAATCCTCACAAATCTTGGAAAATCCTCTTTTTGAAGAAATGGTGCCTTCTAAATATTTGTTAAGATCTTTGTCATAATTTGGATATGCTATGAGAACCAGTTCAGGTTTTGATGAAGCTTCTAAAACCATTTTGAATCTCCAAAAAGACAAGTTGAACTTAGAAGCTTGGAGGCAGGGAAGGTGGGAAACTAATCAAAACTCATAACCAGTTGGACCTCAAACCAGCTCTAAGAACCAATTTGTGACCTAACAAAGGTTTTTAAAACTAAGTAAAAGTCTTTGTAAAAAATCTAATCCGAATAGAGATTGAATTTTGAGAACCGGTTTGAAATCTAAAAAGGTTATGAAACCAAGTTCGAAGTCTGAAAAAAATTGGACTTAGCAGATTATAGAAAAATGGACAACTAAGAAGCCAACAATGGAGTTAGGAGGTTCTTTGAGAATTGGTTAGGTTTTTGAAAAGGGTTCAAAAACTAACTCAAACTCTAAATTGACATACCTTGAGCAAATTTTGATCTTTTTTAGTAGCCTTTTTTTTTCAAATGGCTAAGTAAAGGGCCCATTTTTATTTTCTCAAATCGATTACAATTGATGAGAACTTATGCGGGCATAGAATGAGAACAAGAGAATTAATGAGATCTTCCCTATTAACAAATTGAAACAAAAAATACACCATATGTCATAGAACTATTATTAAAACTAAATTTTAACTTCTAAACCAAATCTGCACATTTATAGATCTTATCAACATTTTCTAAAATAAAATAACTTACTTGCCAATGCATTGTCCAAACCTACAATCACTTCATTTGTAAAATCATATGCCAAATAAACTATTAGTCCTTCCTAAAATCTAGTTACTAATGGGATTGATCCCATATCCAATTCTGGATATTTTTGTGCATTGGATGTTTTGACAAAAGAAATAGTGTCCTTTGCAATTAAAAAAAATAGAATATTTTTCTCGACTAGCAAAACAAATATTAGGTTTGGAGAAGCCACATCCTTACTAGTAGCCTCAAATACAATATAATAAATTCATAATGGAAGGGAAATCTACTCCCCCCCCCGCCCCTCCATAGGTTTTATTATTTAAAAAAACTATGAAACATATTTAGAGCAATACAAAATTGTAGAGATTGCTTGACTTGCAATTAATTTATTTGATGTTAATATTAAATAGGGGAGCATTAATCAAACAATGACCAACTAAAGCATTATGTAGGTTCATCTTCATCAATATGGCTATTTTGTAAACCATCTACACATGGAAATAGTTATACTATTTCAATCAAAGAAATGGACTCATAGCCATTAACAAGGTCACTAGTGCATTTGTTCAAACCATAGATTTTTTACATTCAAAATACAACACTAATTTCTTTCTCACTTTACTAAGACAGGATTTACTTCATCTAATAACTCATTATAAATCTCAAGATTACACTTTTTGGTTAAGGAATATTTTCCTTCAACTTTTAAAATGTTGAAATTCTTAAGATAATGTTGATACCTCGTACATAAGTGTTGTTGCAACCTCTAGATGAAGCTTCCATTGAGAAGTCAAAGGATTTTCATCCTCCAAACTTTATGAAAACCAATGGGTTTTTTCTAATGATCTTTAGGACCTAATGGTTTTTGTCCTTATATATTCCAAGAGAACATAATTGTTCAATTCTAAAATTTAGGATTTGACATTGTTGAAAAAATAAGCAAAGTGATGGAGTTAAGCGAATTAAATAGTGTTGGGATATTTTAACATAGTGAGTAGGCGTTTGAGAATAAATCCCTTCAATTTTTCTTTCTCAAGCAAGGGCATTAATGGTGTTATAGGTCATGTAGCATAGTATATGGGTACCCTTATTCAAATGGTTGTCTTCCATGGGAATGCATCTATAAGAGAAAGGGTCTAGCAAAATGACTACCTAAGGGTAGAAATATAAATATTGGCATGCTATTTAGTTTCTTCTTCTTTGTAGATTGACTTCAAAATAATTAAAAGTTTGTTGTTAGGGGTTTGAAAAATTAAGTGCAAAATTTATCTATCTAAAGAGGATGTAATGATTTATTGGGTTGAGAAAGTGGATTGATGAGGTGTTAGGGATCAACCTTTGAGGGAACCCATTGTAGAAGGAATAAATGACCGAGGTCAAGAGATATTGATTGCAGATAATGAGGATCAAGGTCGCAAGATAGTCATTATTTCATAGAATGAGGATAAATATTGTTGTATAGAGTAAGGATAAATATAGTTGCATAGTAAGTATTGATGGGGGTTGGTGGTTAGGGATGGTGTATACTAGTACTAGTGCAATGAGGAAATGGAGGATGCAAAAAATCACATACCCATCAATGATGGATTGGGAATAAGGATGTGGAATTCTCAAATACTATATACCTTTATAATATATCAACAACAAGAAGTTTGAGATCTTACAATGTTATGGGGGTTGGGATTCAAGGATATCAAATACCTCAAGTATTAGATACTTGGAATATGAATTACCCATTAATGTTGTAAGGAGGGAAATAAAGACTTGAGGATCTACATGCATGAGAGTAATGAAATGGTGGGGATTGTGGTTTAATATTATTAGATGCCTCCAATCCTTTGGGCATGTCTGTAATAAAGAATCCAAATGTTCATTATATGGTAAGGATTAGGTCTATGAGATATTCATTATTTTAAGAATCAATGGTTAGGATGAAAAATTATTCTAGGTGGATTGTAGAGAAAAACTCTAAGATTGCACAAGATAGTTCAAATATTGGAGATGTGGGGATACA